>NW_025408851.1:0-22869 GCF_002201575.2 Neomonachus schauinslandi | reverse complement strand
TGATCATTGTATATGTATTTTTATCTCTTGGAAGTGGGATTGCCTGGTCAAAATAAATGCACATTTAAATTTTTATTAGAATTTGTTAAATTTTCTTCCAAATGGGTGGTACCAATTTATGCTTCCACAATATATGTGCTTACCCATTAACCCACACTTTGCCAAGAGTAGATAATATCAATCTTTAAATTTCTGCCAATCTGATAGATGAAAGCAGTATTTTTGCTTCATTTGCATTTATTTTATTTTTAATAAGGTTGAACATTTTTTGTAAGTTTGTTGTCCATTTAGATATTTTTATTTTAATATCTTTTTAATATATGTTGCTGATTTTTCTAATGGGCTATTCAGCATTATTTTCTTTTTTTAAGATTTTATTTATTTATTTATTTAGAGAGAGAGAGCATGCACGAGTGAACTGAGAGGAGGGGCAGAGGGAGAGGGAGGGGAAAGAATCTCCAGCAGACTCCCTGTTGAGTGCAGAGCCTGATGCAGGGCTCCATCTCACCACCATGATCTCAGAGATCAACAGTCAGACGCTTAACTGACTGAGCCATGCAGGTGCCCCTATTCAGCATTATCTTAATGATTGGTGGGAGCTCTCAATATGTTAGGAATATTAATACATTATTTGCAGTTTTTTTGCACATATTTTCCCAGTTCTTCATTTTTCTTCAAACTATTTTTACTTTCTTTTGTTGTACAGAAGTTTTTCATTTTATGCTTATTTTTATTTTCCTTTATGGTCTCTGTGGAAAGATTCATGCTCAGAAAGCCCTTCCCCATTAATTTGTTCCTGTGTTTATTCTTTCAACATATTCTTATCTCACACCTGCTAAAATGCCTCTAGGTATGAAGCCAAGATGGCTGCTCTCCCAAAGCAGAAAGTCTAGTGGGGTAAATAAACATGATCAAGAGAATCTTAGGCAGTGGCATCTGCTCTGAAGGCCACAGAATGGAATAGGGAGAGACTGGTGTGGAAGATTTGTCCTTGAGTGGTGATGGTCACAGGAAGCCTGAGGAGGCACCTTTTGAGCTGCAATATGAAGATGGAGGCCAGAGGGTTCCAGGGATTAGCCGTAAGGCAGGAATGTACTTGGCCGGTTTGAGGGTCTGAAAGCTGCAGCAGAATGAACCTGGGGAGCCAAAGGGGCCAGGGTCCCCATGGCCTGGAAGGCATAGACCAAGCAATGGAGCTTGGACTCCATCTTGAATTCTGAAAGGCCACTGGGGGTGTTTAAGAAAGAGGACTAAAGAAGTAACCTGCATTTTTTCAAATACGTCTGCTTTTTTTATGATGAAACATACCCCAAAGTAGAGAAAATTATAATAGTCTGTTACACACTTACCTACCCATTCTGTTCTTATGTATTTTTATGGGAATCCTAGACGTCTTGTCTTTGAACCCTAAATACTTCACAGTTCATCTCTAATAACTAAGGGTTTCTTTTCTTTTTCATGTAATCACAATGCCACCATCACACTAACAAAAGTAACAGAGTTTCTTAATATCATTTAATATCTAGTCCATAATAAAATTTTTCCAATGATCTCGAAACTTTTTTTCTAACAGTTGGTTTGTTCAAAGCAGGATACTAAGTAGCCCCACATATTGCATTTAGTGAGACGTCTCTTTAAATTCTTTTAACCTAGAGCAGAACTTCATTCCTTTTGTCCCTCCCCTCCACTATCCAACATTCTGCCTTAAACTACAGATTGTAGCTCATCTTCCCTCCTTCCCTCTTTCTCATTCTTCCTCCAATAAATATTTATTAAAATCCAAGCCCTGTACTGGGCATTGAGGAGACTCTTCGTGGTTTCTGTCTTCCTGGAGTGTATATCTGTGTCTTCATTTCTCCAACGCCCTTTAACTCTGTTACCTGAGTAACCATCCTGAAGGATACAAAGGCACCTCTCTTTCTCCTGCTCAGAAAATTCAAGCATTTCCCATTTTCTGCAGAACAACTGTAGAGACATGACATAGAGGGGAACTGGACTCCCAGCTCCACCTGGTCATGGGGCTGAACCAGGCAAAAGATACTTGGACTTCATCTTTGGGCACCACATTTTGGATGAACCGGATAGCACAGGCACTTCTGTAGCAGCCTAATTTACACCTTGAAATTAGCAAGAGCACTAAGTAAGAATACGAGGCCATGACGTGGTTCCTGTTATTACCACCACTCTCTGTGCCACATTAGAATTGAAGAATTGCTGTGGGCCCCAGTTCTTGCTACTTGCTCATGTGAAGACTGAATAAAATGATACATCTAAGCTCCTTCGTATGGTGCCCGGCACAAAGAAAGCACTCAATAAAGCATAGCTTTTTAACTGTTATTAATAAAAACATAAAAATAAAATAAAATAAATCAAACACACCTGTGCAAACTTTCATGAATTCTCCTAAGTTATTCAGTTTCACAGAATATTGCTGGGCAATCTATGGCTAATGCAACCCAGGAACTGAATTTTTAATTTAATTTCAACTTCCATTTTTTTTTTTTTAAGATTTTATTTATTTGACAGAGAGAGTGAGAAAGCACAAGCAGGGGGAAGCAGTAGAAGGAGAGGGAGAAGCAGGCTTCCCGCTGAGCAAGGAGCCCGATGCGGGGCTCGATCCCAGGACCCTGGGATCAGACGCTTCACCGACTGAGCCACCCAGGCGCCCCTAATTTCAACTTCCATTTTAAGAGCCACCCATGGCTACTGGCTACCATGTGGGGAAATGCAACAGTCAGCAACTCTGACCAGGTCCTATTTGCCTTTTCACACGCTATTGAAAGTGGGAAGGCAATTTGTCTAAATAGTTTTGCCTACCCAACATCTCTCCTTTAAGTATCAAAACCTCTCTTTTCCATTTGGGTAAACCCTGTCCTTGATATTATCTCCTGGGATGGGGACGTCACTCTGGCTTGGCTTGTGGTGGGAGTGGGGGACAATAACTAGGCCAGATTGGTCAGGGTCAGTCTTGAGACTCTTGTAGGAACTATCTAGAAAGAGATGCTCTGTCTAAGGGTGCTCTTATGTGAAGAGAACCTGCCTGGAAATTAAACCATCAGAGAAGAAGATGGAAGCAGGGGATGGACAGTTTCTTGATAACATTATTTGAGTACCTAGATCCAGCTTTTCCTGAAGTCATTACTATCACTACACTTTACAGTTACATGAACCAGTAAATTCCTTTAACTAATGCCATTGTGAATTAGGTATATATCACTTGCCACTAAAAACATCCTGACTAAGAGACACTCTGCCATCTACCTAGAATCCCTTTGTATTTCTTATCTACCAACTGAGAATTTACTTTAAAACCCAGCACAAATATCACCTTCTCTGTGAAGCCTCCCTAAAGCATGAAGGCAGAAATAACTGCTTCCTTTGTGGTGCTTCCATATCTCCCATTATATGTTTATCTCTGCAGTGAACAAAGTATATCAAGGCTGAGTTTATAATTCACCCCTATTCATCTCTCTTTCATCTTTGTAATGTCAGTATGCACCATATCCTAGCACACAGTACTCATTCAACACGTTTGGTTAAATTGAAGATGAATCTCTTCTACTTTAAGTTATTATAGCCTCATATTTTATGTAGTTTGTTGCTGCCTTTATCCATTAAGATAAGTATGTTTATTACGTTGAGCCATATGAAATTGCTGATATTTGACATTTTGGGCTCCAAAAGCGGCAATTTCGTACAGTTCAACATAACAAATACTGACAATTATTATAGATATCTTAAAGGCATTTACCATATCTACAGTCAGTGGTCAGAAAACTACAAGCCTAAATACTAAGATAATAAAGGAGCAGAACAAATGACCAGTACCAAGGAGTGTCATGCGTATGTGAAATGTTCATTTATTTAGCAGACACTTAGACTGCACTTACCTTATTCCAGGCACTATTGTAAGTGCTTCACAGGGACCAATTCATTCCATCCTCATAACAAGCCCATGAGGGGGGCACTATTATGATCCTCACTTGACAGATGGCAAAACTGAGGCAGAGAGGTTCGGTATTTTGCCTAAGGTCACATAATGATAAAGTGACAGAGCCAGGAGTCTAACCCATGGAGTCTGACTCCAGACAGGGTCCTTGTTCTAAAGCACACATTATGCTAACTCTTAACCACAACGCTACATGGTGCCGGCAGAACTATTAGAGAAGTCGTCTATCCAACAAAGTCAATTGGAAGTTGCTTATTGATGTGAGTGCAAGGAACCCATGCCAGCTCTCTATTTACTGCTGCATAATACACCTCCCCAAACTTAGTGGCCTAAAACCACAACCATTTATCATGCTCTCGAGCTCCATGGGGCAAGGAATTAAGACCGGCACAAGGGGATGGCTTGTCTCTGCTCCATAATGCCTGGGACCTCAGAGGGAAAGACGAAATGGCTAGGGGCTGGATGACTTGAAAGCTGAGCTCAGTTGAGTCTGTGGACCCAGTACCCACATGTAGATCCTCCAAACAGCTTGAGCTTCTCACAACATGGCAGCGGGATTCAGAGAGGGCGAATCCAGAGAGCAAACATTCCAAGAGGAAGAGAATGAAGTTGCAAGGCTTCTTTTGACCTAACCTCTGAATTGGTGCTGCGTCCCCTTCTATACCTAGGAGCAAGGCACCTAGGCCAGCCCAGATTCAAGGAGGGAGAATTAGGCTCCACCTCTGTGTGGGAGAGGAGCAAGGTAACACAGCAGGTGAGAAAGATAGGGTCACAGCACTTTTGGAATCACAACTGGCACAGAGTCACAGAGACTGTTGTCAGAGCAGTAGGTCCTGGAATATTTTCAGCTGGAAATTACTGAACCAGTGGCTTGAACACTAGGAGGGGTATTATCTCATGAAATGAAAGGGCCAGAGGCAGGGCAAGTCCAGAATTATTTAGTTGTTCAGTGATGTTCATCAAGGCCCCCAGTGCTTACTGTCTTTCCACCCTGCTACCTTTAGCAAGTCCAAAACGTCTCAGTCCTTGGTTGTAGGTCGGCTGCAGCAATTCCAAGCATCAGGAGACAACAATGTCAAACAAAGAAAAAAGAAAGATATTTATTCCCACAAAGCTCTTTATTTTTTTTTTAAGATTTTATTCATTTATATGAGAGAGAGCACAAGCAGGGAGAGCAGCAGAGGGAGAAGCAGACCCCCTGCTGAGCAAGGAGCCCAGTGTGGGACTCAATCCCAGTACCCTGAGATCATGACCTGAGTCGAAGGCAGCCATTTAACCTACTGAGCCATGCAGGTGCCCCCCACAAAGCTCTTTAAGTGACAAAGAATAACCTCCTCCCCAAACCTCACAGCCAACTTAGCTTCAGGTCACATTGGTCAGGCACCTGACCTTGCCTATGTTCACACCATATCTGAAAAGGAAGCAGGGAAAGAAAGGATCTAGCATTGTGGCTTCATAGTAAGAAGCGCTTCTGCTAATAAGAAAAAGGAGGAAGGAGAATCACCGTTGAGTCACCAGTATCTGCCACAAATACAGGTAACTATCCTTTCACTTAGCAATTATTAGCTGATCGCTAATCATGCATCAGGCACAGCACTAAGAGGCAGGCAGAGCAGCGAATAAGACAGACAACATCCCTGCCCTCATAAAGCTTACAGTCTGGCATGGAACAGAACATGTAACAGGCAATTACATAATTAAATACAAACGTGATAAATGCTATGAAAAGAAGTATGCAATCAATGCACAATTTGCTATAATAAAAAATATTTCTTCCCAGAGGTTTATTGAAATGAAAGACAAGAATACAGTTATAAAATCTAAAAGAAGCACAAGGTCCTTAGTAAGCCTAAAAAGGTAATCATTGAAAACTATGAATGCTCCCATTGTGTAGGAGAGTGAAGCACCATATATGGCAGATAGACATGTCCTCATCAGTAGAAGAGTTACTCCACCAGGGGTCAGAGACAGTTCATTGGGATTTACAGCAATCGCAATGAACTCTCTGAGACTATCTGACCTTCTATCCAACTGCATGCTCACCAAACAGACTTCGTCACTTACCTGGACACCAGACTGGAATTGTCCAGTCTCTGCAAATCTATATCTGTCACAATAAAATGTTATTTTGGTCAATTTAACGTGAGTGTGAACAGTCTTAGGCCTGATCCCTTTTCAGTGACCTGAAAACTGAGCAGACAGATCTTCAAAGCCAAAAACACAGACTGGGAACCCCCAGTGAGCCCCACTCTGTGCATTCGCAGGATGGGAAGCTGGCCTTGCCCATGACAGCACTAAAAACCCACCTTATACATTCCTTTGATAACAGCTATGGCATCAGCCAACTGCTGATTGTAGCATTTTCTTATGATGTCCTCAATCTGCAAACCAAAAATAAGTACAATGAACACCATACTGAATTTCCAAATATGACTCTCTCACCCTACTAAAGGACTCAGTATAAAACCATCATTCAGATCATCACAAATCTTGTGAAAACTCCAATTTGTAATCATTTCTCCAACACTATAGCTATTACACTGCATTCAATTTTTTAAAAAGATTTATTTATTTATTTTTGAGAGAGAGCGAGAGAGCACGCACATGAAAGACTACATGCATGTGAGCAGGGGGAGGGGCAGAGGAGAGGGAGAGAGAGCCTCTCAAGAAGACTGCAGGCTGAGCACAGAGCCCAACACAGGACTCGATCTCACGACCCTGAGATCGTGACCTGAGCCAAAATCAAGAGTCAGCCACCCAACTGACTGAGCCACCCAGGTACTCCACACTGCATTCAATTTTTACTTAACTATGAGCAATAGAGAGCTCAAATGGATAAAATAAATATAGATAATTTGAACATTTTATTTCACTTTACATATTTAAGTCTTTTTACTGTCTTCCTAGAACTGCTCTTAAAAATAGTAAAACCTGGGTGCCTGGGTGGCTCAGATGGTTAAGCGTCTGCCTTCGGCTCAGGTCATGATCTCAGGGTCCTGGGATCGAGTCCCGCATCGGGTTCCCTGCTCAGTGCAGAGCCTGCTTCTCCCTCTTCCTCTGTCATTCCCTCTGCTTGTGCTCTTCTGTCTATCTCTCTGTCAAATAAATAAATAAAATCTTTAAAAAAAAATAGTAAAACCTATTTGTAATTCATATCCTCTCCTGGTCCTTGTACCTTTTGAATGGGATATGCTCATAAAAAGAAATCTAGAGCCACTAATCCATAAAACAGAGTCATTTTCTGATTAATCAAATCAGTTGACCATTGTTTGGGATAACAATGGAGTGCAAACAACAATTAGGCTTTAGAGTCAGACAGAACTGGATTTCAGTATTATTGTGCCACTTTCAATCTGTCTGACCTGAAGCAGGTTACTTAACCTTGGCATCTCAGTTTCCTTATCTGTAGATCAGGAATAATCGGGTTTCATTTAAGCATTGTTGAGGGACTTATGGAGGAAACACATTTAAAAGGCTTATAGTGGTTCTCAGAATGGTGGAGTCAATAGAAGATGAGGGGTTTGTGTGTGTGTGTGTGTATTATAACTGAGGAAAAGCAGTCCCTATTCTTAATGACAGATAAATATGCTAACCTGACCAAAGAATTTAGGAAATTCCTTGAAGCAGCTGAGTTTTCAAGCCTTTGGCCCTTACAGAGATAATAAGTACAAATAATATCCTATAAAATTGTGCTTAAGAGCCAGATCTCAAGCATCAAACTGTCTGGCCAGGAAAATAAACTCTGCTGTTTAACTGGTGGCCTTGAGCAAGTTAATTAAACTTCCTGGGCTTCAATTTCCTCATCTGTAAAAGAGAGATAATAATTGCACCTACTTCATGAAGTTAGTGTGAGGATTAGATTAATTTGCATACAGAGTACTTACAAAGTTCCTGATACAAAGGAAAGCTATTATGTGGATTAGCTATTACCTGAGACACAACATATGCAAATTAAATTGCCCCCCACACTAGTTGCTAAATTCAAAACTGTAGTACATACCTATCTAAGCACAAGATCAATCCACATATAAAACAAAGGAAATGAGAGAACTTGTACCTCTTGATAATGTTTTTCAATTGTTAGGATCCTGTCATGTAGAGCAGTGAAGAGATTGAAAGACTCTTCTTTAAGACTGTCCTCAAATTTCAACTGAAGCAACTGTTTGAGGAACCCAAAATCCACTTGAAGAGATCTAATAATCTGAAAAATGGAAAAACATACATTATTAAAGAGAGTAAGGGCACTCTGTGTAAAGATTCTAGTACATTGCCTGGTTCTGGGTGTAGAGAAGCAAATTTTGATACGCCTCTTTGGCATACTGATTATTTTAGGCTGATTATTTTTAAGAAACTGCAAATGCAGGAGAAGCTCCAAAACTGAGTAGAAGTTACCCTTTTATAAGAGACATTTACATTTAGAAGGGAAAGCTCCACTTGTAAGGGTGCCTTCCCTAGCTATACCAGCAAGAAGGGGATGAGTTAAAATCTCTAGAAACTCTTATGCAGATTTAAACCTGCATAACCATCATATCCTTGTTTATTGTGCTTTTCCTCATAACCTCACTTAACTGCTCCCCTCCTCCCCCAACATCTTCTTTTGTCTTTAGTTGAAGGTGGTATTTAAGGCCATTTCAGAGAGTTAGTTTTCCTGGGTCTCTCACTTGTATTCAGGAGGTGTACATGTTACTAAATTGTTTTTCTCCTGCTAATCTGTCTCCTGTCAATTTGATTCTTAGACCAACTAGAAGAATGTTGAAAGGTAAAGAAAAAATTTTTCCTCCCCAACATGGGCATATGACCTGGAATGTAGTTAGGGGCCTGTCCTGCTTTTTAAGAATACCTCTGGAATATGGTATACATTGGAGAACTCCAGTTAATCTGCTAAATTAATATATACTAATGGAGTAAGGGAGAGAAGGTTCTTGGTCATTTCTTCCCATCCAGGATAAAATACCTGGGTTAACAACAACCCTTTATCATACCTCCAAAAGGTATAGTTCAAGATGAGGATGTTAAATCAGAAAAGATAGGCAAAAATCAACATTTGTTGTGAACTTACTAGCCAAGCAAACCAGCATGTTGACTAAGAATCATTTCTGATCATCAAAACATATAATGTGTTTTTGTCTCCCATCGTCTATTTAAAATGTATTCACTAGGCAATCTTCCTCTGCCCTGAATGGAAACTCTAATCAATTCCAGGGCCTTTCTGCTCATTCTTGGGAATAGAAAATCCTACTGTCACTCAAAACACAGCCTCAAAGTGGCATTTAGAATATTATTACCATGAGTTAAACACATTCAAAGTAAGACTGGGAGATCATTGCTACTCCTTCCTCAGCCCCTATGAATATAGAGCTTTTTTTTCTTCTTCCTACTGTTGGGAGTCCTCTGTCATTTTAGATCATTCTACTGGATAGGGCCCAGAATGACTCCATGATGATGCACTTTCTCTCTCTCTTTCTCTTTCATAGGCCACATAGGGTCCATAGGAAACAATCACACATTCCTCACCCCAACAACTTTGGAAGTATAGAATGATCCCAACTTAGCGACTCCATCTTCCTAGTTTCCTTAAGCATGGATCAGCACCAGTCCTCTGTGTTTTCCAAAAGCAGCAAACGTACTTCAGGTTCCATACAAGCCTGCTTTACTAGCTGTGAGTTGAGGAAGATCATTTCTGGTACCTCTTCCCCTATAAAGAGCATGGTAATAGCGCTTTCTCAATCAGTAATTTTTCCTCTTCACCTCCTGACTCTTTTTTTATTATCCTTGATCTATTTCAAAAGCTAAGAGTCATTGATCTGATATGCAACATTCCTTTTGCAAATCCTGCAAATGGGATCTAACTCAAATTCACTTTGGAATTTGATATCTGGTGTACTAGCATCCTGGAAAGAATCTCATTTTAGTATCCTGAAACTATAGATAAGATTTTATTTTGCAGATGAGGATAATAAGACTTCAAGTGGTTAATGACTATCTAATGCAACATTGCATGACCAGTAACGGAAGGCCCAGATTTGAACAGTTATGACTGACTCATAGCCCTATTTCTTTATATCATGTTGTCAACTCACAAAGGGTACTATGTTGACAAGTCATTTTTAAAAAATATTTGAAAGCAAGTGAAGTCTTAAGGAATTCCTTAAATTCCAGGAACTGGCAGAGATGACTTTGCCTTTAGAAGACCCAGTCCTGTATGGACTGCATGTTCTGAGGAAGGAAGGCACAGAAATCCTGTATGGTCAAACAAACTCCACTGGATCTAAGACTCCCACAGATCACTATAAACTCTAGATAAAATAGGAACAAAACACAATCATTATTCTGGAGAATAAACAGAAGCAGGAGAATCCAGGAGGGGATTCAAAAATTGGCGGAAGGAACTGATGCAAGGAGAGATGCCTGCTGGGGTGGCTGTGTTCGGTGACCTCACAAGGCAGCCAAAACTCAAATAGAAATCATTGGCCTTTATGGTCTGAATAATAAAGGGACAGAGCAACCACAGATGCTGGATGTGATTGTGTGGGCTTCCTAAAAAGAAAAAAACCAAAGAGAAGGAGTGCAAAATCTGTATATAAACTCAGAACTAACCTCTGGGTGATCCCCAAAACACACATACATAGAACAGACTGTAAGCAGCCCAAGGAGATTTGGGCTGTCAACGAAGAGACATTTGCAGTTTGAATCCAAACAAGTTTATTATGTGCTAAAACAAAGATATCAACAGTCTTCAGGAGAATATGTACATAAATATCAGAAGCCAGAACATAACACTCACAATACCCAAGATATAATTCAAAATACCTGATTAAAAAAGAACAAAAAAAAACAGGAAAATGTGATTCAGTCCCAAGAAAAATCATCATTGAGACCAAGACCAATATTACCCAAATGTTGGAATTATTAGGCAATGATTTTTAAAGCAGCTATTATAACTATGCAGGAGGAAGTAAGGAAAATATATGCTTATAACAAATGGGGAAAAAATAGGCAATAAAGAAAACAAACAGAAATTCAAGAGTTGAAAACTAAAATGTCTGAAATTAAAAATTCACTAGAAGAGTTTAAGAGAAGAATAAAGATGACGGGGGAAAAGTATGTGAACTTGAAGATAAATCAGTAGAACAAAAGAAAGAAAATTTTTATTTTATTTATTTATTTATTTTAAAAAAATTTTATTTATCTATTTGACAGAGAGAGAGACAGCGAGAGAGGGAACACAAGCAGGGGGAGTGGGAAAGGGAGAAGCAGGCCCCCCACAGAGCAGGGAGCCCAATGCGGGGCTTGATCCCAAGACCCGGGGATCATGACCTGAGCTTAAGGCAGACGCCCAACGACTGAGCCACCCAGGCGCCCTGAAAATAATTTTTAAAAATTTAATAAATGAACAGAAATTGGGGACATGTAAGTCCATAATCAGAGGTATAACATGCAAGTAACTGGAGTTGCAGAAGGAGAAGATACAAAGAGTAGGGTAGAAAAAAAATATTTGAAGATATAATGGCCAAAAAGCTCCCAAATGTGGTGAAAAACAAAGATTCAAGATGCTGAACAAACCTCATGCAGGATAAATACATATGAACCACACCTAGGTACATAATAATTCAACTGCTGAAAACCAAAGATAAAAAGAAAATCTTTTTTTTTTTTCTTAAGTAAGCTCTATACCCAACATGGGGCTTGAACTCATGACCTCAAGATCAAGAGTGGCATGCTCTACTGACTGAGGCAGCCAGGCACCTCCAAAAGAAAATCTTGAAAGCAGACAGAAAAGAAAACAAGTACATACAGAGGAATAACTTTTGGGATGATTAAAGTTTTTTTATTAGAAACCAAGGAAGTCAGAAGAGCTATGCTACAGTGAAAAGAAAAAAAAATACTTATCAATCTAGAATTCTATAATCAATGCAACATTTTAAATAAAGAAAACTATGAGAATTTATTGCCTAGACTGAGAATTGCTAAAGAAATTTCTTCAGGGTAAAAAGAAATATTACAGGCTGGAAACTTAGATTTTCAGGAAAGAATGAAGAGCATTGGAAATAGTACATATCCAGATAAATATAATGGATTGGTTTTTCCTCTTATTTGTGTAAGATATATAAGAATGTTTAAAGCAAACATCATAAGCTGAGTGTATAATGTATGTAGATGTAACACATATGATAACCCTGGCATAAAGGACAGGGGAGGGTGGTAAATGGATCTATACAATTGCAAGGGTATTACATGTTATGTGAGGTTGTACAATACTACCACTAAGTAGACCATGCTCTTTGCTGAAAGAAGAATCAAGGGATCTTTAGGAAGAATGAAAATTAAACTCGAAAATAAGTAAGAGATATAGGAAGTAATGGTGAGAAAGAAATTAGTGAATGTGAGCAAATCAAAACAAATATTAACTGTATAAAATAATGATATGAATAGGTAACTACAAAAATATTAGAAAAAGAGGTAGAACTGACATACTTGAGAATAATCATATGTAAGATAGGGGGTGATTATAGATAAAGGTAGTAGGTTTCTTGCATTATTTGACAGAAATTAGAAATTCTGGCTACGTGCAGACACTGTAAAACCAAGTGCACATGTTCAAACTGGAGGCAACCATTAAAAGAATAAAGATATCATGATTAACTTAATTCCCAGTAGAGGAGAGAATAGGAACTAAAGACAGTTTATCAATCCAATGAAAAGTAGGGAGGTAGGAAAAAAGAAGTATAAAAGAAGAAGATGCTAAAGAGAAATTACAAAATAAGTTGGCAGAAAAATAAAAACATATTAGTAATCACAACTAATATTAAGAGAATAAACTAGTTGTTGAAAAAGATTATAAGATTGGATGTTTTCTAAACCTACTATCTATAATCTGTAAAAGTTATACCTAAAATGCAACACAGAAATGAGGTCAGTGTAAGAACGAGAAAGATCTACCAGGCAAACACTATACCAAAGAATGTTGATATAAGGATATTAGCATTGAACAGAATGGCAAAATATATATATTCACATACATATATATACACACATACACATATACACATACATATGCATATACACTCTCAACTAGTAACAAATGAAAATTATTTTTAATTTCTCATATCCAGGGCACAATGACGAAGACTGACCTCACACGAAGCCTCGGTACAAGTTGCAAACACCAAATAATTTGTCTCACAAAGAATTTTCACTGATAACAGAGGACTGAATTTAAAAACCAACAACATAACAATAACTAAAAAGCATACTTGGAAAATGTTAGAGCATTTCAATCTAATACTAATAAATATTAAAAGCATTAACTAATAAAAATAATTAGTATTACGAATACTAATAAAAATGCTACATTTCAAAATTTGTGGGGTGAAGGTAAAGAAGTAATTTGTGGGAAATATAAGCCTGTAAATGCTTATAAAAGAAAAGAGGGGGCCACAAAAATAATGATCTATAGGCATTGTAGCTGACAACCACTATCCATTACACTGGTTCTTCCTTACTGAGAGGACCAGGACTTTGTCCAGACAGAAATATGTCCAACTAAAATGCTCACTACTCTAGAACTCCTCCCAGTTAAGGTGGTCAAGTTAAGGCCAATGATAAATAAGCTGGGGTTTTCTATAGAAAGTTCCTGCTTTCCTATCATGGCCACCACCACCAGCCCTCCCTACTTCTCTCATAGTCTCTGTCCTGTATGAAATGCAGATGGAGGCTGGAAGTGTAGCAGCCATCTTGCTACTGTGAGGTCAGAAATATGAAAGCAAAAGCCATGCACTAATAACAGAGAATGAAAAAGATAAAACAAGTCTGGTATATAGATGACAACAGAGAGCTACTGCCTCAACTACAGATGTCTAATTCTAAGTGACTTCTTATTTGATTAAGCCAATATAGTTGCATTTTCTAAAAATAGAGCTTTATGACATCCTAACTGATACTGAGAGCCAACTCAAGGAATCACAAAAAGAAAACAAAGTGAACACAAAATAGTAGAATAAATTAAAAAATAAAGATGAGAAATTTATGAACTAGAAATAAAGATATGATAGAGAGGATTAACAAATGTAAAAGTTGGGTCTCTGAAAAAAAATAATGAAATAGATAAAACTGCCAACATTCATCTAGAAAAAAAAGAAGAGGTATGCACACAATATTAGCTTTTTATTTTTTAATATTAAAATTTTAAAAAATAGGTAACTACAGACACAATAAAGATTTAAAAATAAGACAGTCAACAATATGCCAATGATTTGAAAACTTGACAAAATAAATACTTTTATAGAAAAACATAATGTCAAAACTGACCCAAGAGGATTTAAGAGAACCTTAATATATCCATAACAAGATAAAAATAGCAATAAAAATAAGCACATACAGTTTTACAAGCAAGTTCTAACAAACACTGAAGAGATAGATAATTCCAACCTCATGCCAACTATTCCAGAGAATAGACTAAGGAACATCTTCCAACTTATTCTATGAAATACTATGACCTTGGTACTGAGATTGAACAACAATAGTATAAGAAGAAAAGAAAATTATAGGACAGTCTCTTATGAACATGAATGGAAAACAATCATTAGTAGAATTATACAAATGATGCAGAAAACAGAAAGAAATATTATAGTCCCGTTGGGTTCATTCTAGGCTTACTGTTCAAAAGTCAGTTTTCACATCATCACATAAAGAAAAAAAACCATATGACTCAATCGATCCATGAAAAGCATTCAAATCCCGTCATTCATTATATTTTTTAGATGCCTTTCATCAATTAAAAATAGAGGAAACACCCTTAATCTGATATAAGCATAAGAATTTGGTTCAGCTGGATTTTAAAAATCCAAATAACAAAAGCACAAAAGAGAAATAAGTTTATTTCTCTTTCACTAGAAATTGAGTAAGCAATCAGGGGTGAAAATGACCTAAGATCCTTCTATCTTATCACTATACTGTGTATACTGCCTCAAAATCAGGGCACAAATGGTAGCATCCCTGTTCTAGGCACAGAAATAAGGAAAGGAAGGGAGGGAAGGAGGGAGTGAGGAAAGGAGGAAGGGAGGAAGGGAGAAGAGGAGGAGGAAGTGAAGTAGCAAAGAGTAAGTGCACCGTGAGCTGTTTCTTAAAGAAGGTTCCCAAAGCTGCCACATAATATTTTAAACTAATTCTACTACCAGAACTTGGTTATTTGGACATGCCCAGTTGCAAAGAAATAAAGTTATAAAACTTTTCTGAAGGTATTACTAGAAAAGGCAACAAATGGGCAAGTATGTAAGAAAAGAGACACCTCCAAAAGTTACTAGTGGGGGTGTAAATTGGTACAATCTCCATGCAGAGCAATTTGGCAATATCCTTCAAAATGACTAATGCATACATCTTCTGACTCAGAAATTCCACTTTGAAGTTTATGCCACAGATTGGCTGGCCTCTGAATATGTACAGAATTCTTCATCACAGTAGAAGATTTGAAACAACCAAAATGTCCATTATTAGGGGAATAGCTAAATAAATGATGCACATTTTATGACGGATAGATACACTTGTGAAAATGACGAGGACACTACCAATATGGGATGATTTTCAAGTTATACTGTTAAGTGAAAAAACAGAAACAAAGTACACGAGAGTATTTATAGTAGTATGCTATCCAGTGTGACAGTTTTATTGATTAGGGATTTTAATAACTCTTGATATCCGAGGTGTATGAAATGTTCTGTTTCTTTACAATCAAAAAAGATCCAAAGGAAATATGGTGGAAAGTCAAGATTTGACAAAGCTGTATGGTGGGTAACACAGTGATTCATTATATTACTCTCCACATTTTTCTACAATCCAAAAGTATTTCATAATTTCTAAAAAGTAGCATAAATAGAAAATTCCAAAGAGAGTAAAAACATACTTCACTAAACTGGTTAACATATATAAGCATGATATAAATATAAACAGTAGTCGATAGAAATTATTTTTAAAAACACGACTGTCGTCCAATTCAGCTTATAAAAGACGCTAAGATTAAAATTTTTAGTCATTTCAACTCTGCGAAGGAAAGAGACATCAAGGCAAACAATACCCAAAATAATCTCGGAAGTTTGAAAATAAATCCAATTTACCCGTATTAGCTTTTCTGTAGATGAACTCAACTCTTTTAGTGGCAGAATTTCACTGTAATCTGTTTGAGTAGCATGGTCTGTGCAGAAAAAGCCAATCTTCAAATCATCTGAAATACTAAGTCTGGAGAAAAAAAAATGGAGAGTAAAAGTGCCAAGAAGTGCCACAGCCATCTGGTGACCACAAGTGGGGCCAGCCAAAGGGCAACGCCAGTACATAGATGATGAGTTTTTAAAAAAAATCAGAAATAATTTTGACTACCAACTTTGTTTAGCCATTGACTCAGCTAGCTCTAAAACCTGTCATACCTCTGGCCTTCCTGCAGTGTCATATAATAAATGCACCAATTGGTGAGAGCGTCTGTCAGTCAGAGCTGAAAGCATGCTGATATCCTAGCTATGTGACATTATGTAAATTACTTAATCTTTCTGTGCCTTAGTTTCCTCTTATGAAAAATAATAGTGCCTATTTCGTAGAGTTATTGTCAGGATTATTGTGTTAATATCTAGAAGTACTTTGAATGATGCATGTCACTTAGTAAGCCCTCAAGAAATGTTACCTGGTTTTGGTGCTGTGGTGGTACTTGTTACTATCAACTACTGTGCTCTGAAGTATATTTTTTCATCTGGTTTGGAAAAAACTTTTGAAGTATAGTAATATTCAACCAAGAAAGACTAAGTTTAAATTTATAAAATTTTTAACACTTAATATGATGATTTTTCAATTAACCCCACTCAATTTTCAACTAAGCTTCTACACACTCCTTAATATCATAGTGATGACAGATCTCATCAGTAGCATTATCCAGATGGGGAGGAAACAGCAGTAATATTGTATATCTCAGTTTCAACTAATATTTCTGGTGTTTTTCCACAGAAAATTATATTTTAGATTTGCTCTAATTTCATTTTAGGAGCCTATATATATTTTTTCTCACTACCAGAGTACTGTTGGAAGAGGCAATCTCCTTGGATCCTGAGTGTCCCTGCACATTCTTTGTGCATATGCCAAGAATGCAAAATCCTGACCACTCTTTCCACAGGCCATTCCTCAGAATTGTGTTTGCAGTGAGCAGCCTTAAAGGATGAGGTAATGCCTTTCTTCTGCCAAGAAGCAGGCTGATAATCTTTACTAGGAAAGTGGTGAGCTCAGGGATCACTTCCCTTAATGCAACACACTGTGTATATAGGTGTATCTAGGATGGGTCTTTACTGTCACCCTCATGGCCCTGAGGGGGCATGGCAAATCAACACAAATAAATATGAGGGTCTGGATACTGTTTTTGCAATGGTGATAAAGTCCTTTGTCTCTGACCCAGGAGTCTTATGTCTTCTGCAAATGGCCATGAAACAAGCAAACTTGTTAGCTTGTAAGTAGGGTAAGATCTCAAACACTGCAGAGTCCTGACCCATAAAATCCTCTCAATAAATGCTTGTTGTATTGAAGTATTGAAAATTTTTTAATTTTAATTTTATTTTTTTAAAGTTTTTTATTTATTTAAGTAATCCCTACACCAAACATGGGGCTCAAACTCATGATCCCGAGATCAAGAGTTGCAAGCTCTTCTGACTGAGCCAGCCAGGCATCCTGTATCGAAATTTTTAAGACTAAGATATAGTAATTAGCTAAAATCTAATAAATAAACTAAAAAGATCATCAATATTTAAAAATTTGTCTACCTAAAATTTGTAACCATTTTTGAAAATCATATGTGAAAACCACCCACTAAATTATAATTATCATGTTAAAATTAAGTATGATATTGGACTACACTATAGAAATGGATGAATCATATGATCAATTATGATAAAAATTTTAAAACAATGTTTTAAAGCAGTTTATAAGAAATAAGAGAAAACCGATTTTTAAGTGCTGATGACATAATTTCAGGGAAAATGTTTTTGATATTTTTCAAGGATGACAACTATTATCGATGACAAATTGTACATGTGGCAGGTTTTTTTTCTAGAACATGTGTTTTATAAATTTTACAGAAATTCTCTTTCTTATACATTTGGAAATCTTTTAAAACATGAAATAAAAATAAAATCCTTATACCTTCAAACAAGTGTCCCACAAAATATAGACAATAAAAGTTTCCTAAAATTACTATAAGCCTCCAAATTTTTGTCTTTTTAATCTATCATTCCCATGATTCCTAGAGGTATCTTACTAAAACTCAGGTTGTTTTACTCTCCTGCTATAAGGACTTTGATAGCCTTCCTTTGTCCAACAGAATTAAATTCAGTCTTCTTATTCTGACCTCCAAAATATAAGTGCAAACTCCTTGTTTGAGCTTCATGCATTTAACAAAGAATGACTGGGTAGCTAATGTTTGCCAGGCACTGTTTCTGGCACCAAAGATAACAGGAGTGGACAAGTCAAAGTCTTTGTTCTCATGGAACTTACATTCTAAAGGGAGAGACAACTAGTAAACAAGTAAACAAAAATATGTTCTATAAAAATTATATTATAAATAAACTATTGATTTATTTTATAATTTTATATTTTAGTTATTAGTATTTATTTATAAATATAATTATATTATTATTTATAAATTATTTATTTACAAATATTTATTTACATAAATTTTACATAAATTTATATACATTTATAAATATTCATTTATACATATCTATTAATAATTTATTATAAATTATTTTGTAAATTATAAATTATAAATAAAAATATATTATGTAAAAATATGAGGCAGTGGTAAACTCATCTCTCATTACATATACCTGATGTACCATACTTACCTATTAAATGTTCTCAAAATATATCTACCTGGGCAGTACCTTCAGTCTAAGATACAGTCATCCCACAGTTCTGCTTACTAAAACCATATGTAGTCACTTTCTTTCTTTCTTTCTTTCTTTATTTTAAGATTTTATTTATTTATTTGACAGAGAGAGACGCAGTGAGAGAGGGAACACAAGCAGGGGGAGTGGGAGAGGGAGAAGCAGGCCTCCCGCAGAGCAGGGAGCCCGATGCGGGGCTCGATCCCAGGACCCTGGGATCATGACCTGAGCCGAAGGCAGACGCTTAACGACTGAGCCACCCAGGCACCCCTGTAGTCACTTTCTTTTCCCTCTACCTATTCCTTCCATTCCCTTCCCTTGCCAGAGTGGAGGAATCAACATGGTGGTCAATGACATGAGTGAATTTCTCCATGATGAGAAGGTTGGAAGCCATGCAGAGGCAAAGGCCAACAGGCCTAGTAGCCAAGAATGTAGCAGGGGAGTGTGACAAATAGGAGCAGCAGCACAGAGCCAGCATGATTGGGAGACGGGGTACAAAAATGTAACAAATGTAAAAAAAAAAAAAATGAGGAAAACAGAGCATCAGCATTTGGCAATCACCATAGAGGTGACTCATTAAGGTGGGAGTTATCAATGACAGGTAAGGCTGGTCAGTGGAATTTGGATTAAGAAAAGGAAATTTTTTCCAAAAAATTAAAAATAGAATACTTTATGTACTAGCAATCCCATTTCTGAGTATATATCCAAAGGAAATTAAGTCATTACCTCAATATTTACACCCCCAGGGTCATTGAAACATTATTCAAAATAGCCAAGGCATGGAAATAACCTAAGTGCCCATTAATGGATAAATGGATATGGAAAATGTAATGTTTATATACAATGGAATATTCTTCCACCATAAAAAAAGGAAGGAAATCCTGCCATTTGTGACAACATAGATGAACACCGAGGGCATTATACTAAGTAAAATATGTAAGACAGAGGAAGACAAATATTGTATGATCTCACTTATATATGGAATCTAAAAAACCCAAACTCATAGAAACAGAGATTGGTGGTTGCAGAGGCTGAGGGGTGGGGAAATGGGGAGATGTTGGTCAAAGGGGACTGGAAGCAGCATATACCACATTTGTGTATGCTACTTCAACCCATTTTCCAAGTCCCGGGTAAGGCTGCCAGTTTTTGTGGGAGCCTGGAATAAAAGAAATCTAGACTGTAGTGCAAGCTGCCCTTCCACTTGGACATTATGATCCAGCAGGTAACGGCACTATTTGTCTATGACAGATAGTGGGATTATCTGTGATCTGGCAAGCACCATGAAGAAAATCACAGTAGAGACATCTAGGTTTTAGAGCAAATCATATGCCTTCTTGTATAGATGACTATTATCCTTTTGAGAAACAGCCCTGGCTTGCTATTAAGACTGAATGCATAAACATGAGTCATCAGGCCTGAGTTTCCCACGATAAATTGGGTTTTCTCTGACCCACCAAACTATAAAATTGGGCATGAGCAGCTTCAATCTCTTAAGACGGAAGTGACATAAGAGACCAGGCTCAAGCAGAAGGAAAAGACATTTCCAGGAGCCCATAGCCCCAGCTCCATTCCTCTTCCCCCCCTCAATCCATAGTTGCAGCCTTGTGGGAAGTTCTGTATGATCAGCTGACTGAGGAAGAAAAGACTCAAGCCTGGTTAATGGAGGGTGCTGCCATCAGAAGGGGGATACCTATAGTCCCACAGCTTCACTCAGAGGTGACCTTGAAGGACAGCCATGAAGGAAAATCCTTCCACTGAATAGAATTGAAGTAGTTACATTTTCTTGTTTACTTTTTCTGGATGAGAGCTAGCCAGAATTGCATATCTGTATTAATTTATGTACTGTTGCTAAAGTTTTAAGGAAGGAAGAAGACTGAGATTGGTGACAAGAAAGTCTGGGGAAGAGTTCTGTGGATGACCCTTTAAGAAGGGGCTCAGGCTAGGGGCGCCTGGGTGGCTCAGCCAGTTAAAGCGTCCAACTCTTGATTTTGACTCAGGTCAAGATCTCAGGGTCCTGAGATTGAGCCCCACGTCAGGCTCCGGTCCTCAGTGCCGAGTCCTCTTGAGGTTCTCGCTCTCCCTCTCCCTTTGCCCCTCCCTTCACTCATGCTCTCTAAATAAATTAAAAAAAAAATGGGCACAGGCTCTAAAGATACTTGTGCCTCATGTGAATGCTCACCAAAGTTATCCACCACAGAGAAAGTGTCCAATGATCAAGCAGGTAAAATGACACACACTGTGGATAGCAGTTAGTTTCAGCAACCATCCCAGTGCTCACTCAATGGCCCTTGAATGAAATGGCTATGGTGGCAGGGATGGAGTTCAACAACATGGATTTCCCCTTACTGAGTCCGGCCTGACTGCTACAAGTGGAGTGCCTCATCAGCCAACCAAGAGATCAATACTGAGTCCCTAATATGCCAGTATTAACCAGTGGGGATAGCCAGCCACCTGGTGGCAGCCTGATAACACTGAACCTCTTCCATCATCCTCACTGGGATAGACATATATATGTATTCTGGATGTGGATTTGTATTCCCTGACCATAATGTGTCTGCCAGAACCACCATCCATTACAAAATGCCTTATCCACCCTCATGACATGGTGCACATAATCACTTCTGATAAAGGTACTCATTTCATAGCCAAAGAAGTGCAGCAATGGGCTCATGCCCATGGAAATGACTGGTCTTACCATATATCCCATCACCCAGTAGTGACTAGCCTAATGGAAGGGTAAAATAGCTTACTGGAGATTCGATTATGGCAGTGGTGAGACAGATCCATAAGGGATGTGTTTCTGTCTTACAGGATGCAGTGTGTGCTTTGAATCAGTATGTGGTACTGTCTCTCCCACGGCCATAGTTCCAGGAACCCGGAGACAGAAGGGAAGTGGCTCCTCTCACCATTAATGCATAATAACCCACTCCCAAAAGTATCTCTTCCTGTCCCAGCAACTTTATGATCTGCTGACTTGGAGGTCTTAGTTCTCAGGGGAAGAATACTTCCACCCAGAAACACAGCTATAGTTCCATTGAATTAGATGAGATTTAATTGAGCTGATACCTAGCCGCTTGGGGGTCCTTTGGCGGAGAATGGGGTCTGGCTGTAGTGATTGATTCTGATAATGAAGGATCAAGTGGGTTGTTGGTATACAATGGAGTCAGTGAAGACTATGTCTGGAACCCAGGGGATTCTCTGGGGTGCTTCTTTGCATTTCCATACTTTTTATGAGCAAGCTATAAAGGCACACACACGAGTTGTGTCTTTCCACAATGTCAGCTTTATTCAATCATAAAGCAAAGTTAAATCACAATTATAAAGCAGGTTCAGGATTCCAAACTCAATGACATTTCACCATGTGATTAAACTTGGCTTCTTACACAGCATACAAAGCAGGACAGAAGACAAGCCACACAGCAAACTAGATAAACAGAAGGGTGTAGGAAGTTCCACGAACCAAACGCGAAGTCAGTCTGGGGGCGCGCAATTGAGATAAGGCCTCGGTCTGGTCTGGGTCAGCCCTAGGCTCTGCCTGCTTCTGATGTTCAAGCAGGCAAGGACCTCGGTTCTGTTCGGAGATCCATCGGGCAGAGTTTTCAGTGGCAGTTGCCTTTTTTAAGTGGCCAGACATAGAGGGGTCAGGTCTGAAGAGACTGACAGCTTGCTGCCAAAATCCTTTCCTGGTTAAAGGGATTTCATCGGCTGTGGGTCTCTGCAGCCCTCCTCTGTTGTCAGTTGACTTGGGTCCTGGCGATGTCTCCTGGCTGCAGTACCTTACCTGCTTGCGTCACTGCTTGACATAGGCCCCTGCTTGACATGAGAGACTCCATTTTACTCTCTACAAGGCTGTAGGGGAGCAGGATTTGCCACCCTAAAATACGCCTCTTCGGCTTAAGGATTGTCCTGAGTTAGTTACTTTTAAGGACCAGCAGGCAAAGGAGAAGCTCCGAAAACAGAGTAGAAGTTGCCCTTTTGTAAGGGACATTTACATTTATAAGGGGTATCTCC
>NW_025408850.1:0-41758 GCF_002201575.2 Neomonachus schauinslandi | reverse complement strand
GGGGGGGGGCCTGCCATGCTGTTACTCAGGCAACACTGTTTGGGCGGAGTTGCCCTGCCCCCCTGTGGCAGGGGATGGGCTCAGCGGGAATCAGTCTTTGGGGCTTTTATTCTCTGGCGGCTTTCACTGGTGGCTTTCTGCATCTCTTCTGTGAGTCAGAGCAGAAGAGACTGTTTCCAACCCTCTGCCTCAGAGCAGAGAGACCGCAGTCTGTTCTTCAGTGAGCTCTCCAGGCCACACTGTCTCTGTTTCTGTCTGTGCTGCTATAAACTGCAGAGTTCTGGGTTGTGCGCCCCTCCGCAGTGCTCCCAGTCCTGCCTCCAGGTCGGGGCACGTCTCTGCCCTTTGTGCTTCTAAAACGGCCAGCCGCTCCCAGTTCGTGTGCACTCGACCCCGCAGCTCCGGGTTTCTGCCCCGGGGGCTGCCCTAAAGTCCTTTCCCCGCCGTTACCAGTCTGCGAGTCTGTGCCCGTCCCCAGTGAGCGAGGCTGTCGTTCACCGCTGGTGTAGGATCCCCACGGCCAGGCACCCTCCCGCTGCCGTTTATCCTCCGATATCTGCCCGCGGAATCACAGCTCCCCGCTTCGTACCTCAAAACCAACTGCCTGCAATATTCTGTTTGTAGAGATCCAGATCTTCTTACATCTCAGGCTGGTTTCCTGGGTGCTCAGAGTGGTCTGGGAGACATCCAGCTCAAGTCCGGGGACCAGTTGAAATAGGGTCCCCTACTCCTCCGCCATCTTACCCCCCTCTAGTTTTTATATTTCTGTAAGTATACTTGATCATTATAAATGCTTAATTTTTTAAAGCCATCTAAAAGGAGCTGTTTATAAATTAATTTTGACAATACCATCTGGAGTAGAAACAAATACCACATATCTATAATATACATACATGGACATACATAAATATATAAACAAATACAAACAAAGATCTTATTACTTTTGTTTTAAAATTTTAGCCATGAGACAGACATGATAATGCAAAAACTCACTAGTTTATATAAAAGGAGAGTTGGATCCAAACTGTGTTTCTGGCAGATGAACTAAGTTAATGGGTTAACTTTTTCACTAATATTTGTGGCAAAGATTTTTAAAATTTTTCATTTGTCTATTTTTTTTTAAATAGCCTCCCCTATTTTTATTTTTCTCTGATAAGATTTATCTCCCTGAAGTTTGGATTTCAAAGAGATGGCCCTCACTTTCTAGAGAACACCAGGTAGAAAATTTATATCTCAAAGGCACAGTGAAAGATGCAAGTTCCTCCAGGAAGGATTTTCGTTTGCCAAGTCCAGAATTTTTACAATGCTCTTAAGTTTTTTTGAGATGAATAGTGGGTGTTTGGGGATTGGTAAAAAGGATAAGTGGACATTTTCTGTTCTTGTAAAGACTCAATTTGTAAAACAAATGGTCCTCAACGAATTAGGCTGCAACCTGAGTATCAACCAACTACAGTTGGCTTCTTTATTTCAGAAAGAAGATCTTCAACTAAATAGAAATCAAATATTCCTAATGTTCTAGTTGTCTGTAGAATGTTTATTTTTCCCTTTGGGTACATAGTTTCATTTTAGCTTAGGGAAGAAGGCCTAAAAAGAGTTCCTGTCATGCTCTGAGTATCAGCTTCTAATTTGGTCAATTTCTGACCAGAGAGCTACAAACAAATAAACAAACAAAATCAACTTTCAAATGCCTTGTCAAGTTTCAGCTGGGACAAAGAATAAACATTCCTGGCAATATTGAAAACCTCATGTGCACAAAAGACATCCTTTAAAGAGGGTGCAGCAGATTCTGCCCTCCCAAGATCCAGAGTCACTCCAAAAGAGAGCCTAAAGAAAGAGAGACTTCCTCTGAGAGCTAACAGTCAGTAGGACCCTAGCTGCAGATTGAGTGTAACCTACATTTCTGTCCTGCCATATCTAGCTGCAAATGAAGTGCAATCCACATTTCTGGCTGGCCATATTTCTAGGCCCACAACCTGATGGCTGAGCTGCCTGCGTACGCAAGAACCAACAACTTGCATGTCCAGGGCAAGCCAAATTTTCAGGACACAAAACAAGAAGCAAAACAAGAAAGCAACAGCTGTTTCTGGGAGAAAAACGATCCATAACCAAAGAGTATGCCAAGCCCAAATTCACAAGAATACAAATTTGGAACTGAATGGATAATGTAAAATTTTACCTTCCTTTCTCCACCAGGCACTATACAGATTCAGGAGAACTGACTGGTAAGAATGCTTACCCTTTTCCAGCTTCAGCCACTTTTTCCAGCATTCTATCAGCAGGCTCCAGAGCAAGTGAATTTAAGTAGAGAATATAGCCCCAAAACATAGTATCTCCCCAAATTTGTGAGATACTACATTAATTTTAATTTTAGTTTCCCCTTGGCTCTTTAAGGGAATAACTGGTAGCAGTTTACCATAGAATATTTTGGAATCCTTCAACCCTAAAAAGGGCTTATATGGGGGACTTCATTTGAGGGTGGTTATGGGGGCATTGGGTTGGTGTTGAAGAATTTGATAAAAACTTCAAGGACAGTTTTTCTTTTAGTGGCCTAGTTGATTACAAATTCAACCCCAATTTCTGGGCCAGTGTTTTTATGATGGACCACTGGAGGGTATAACAGAGGAGGATGGACTAGGTGTTTCAGGATTCTGGCTTCGGCACTATTATAGCTGTAAGCCCACTAAGTTGGTGGATTTTTGTTCATAGTCTTGTGGTCTCTTCAGAGTGGAAAGACAGCTCAGATAGAGGATTAGTAGACTGTGAGTGCTCAGGTAAAGGAGGATATTTAGGAGTAGTAGGAATCATGTCAGTCTTAGAATTTTTTTGTTTTAGATACCACATATTTTTTTTAATTTTCATTAGTCTCTTGCATTGAAACTTTCAGTAAGGATATTTCAAAATCCTAAAGACTTATGGAGACTTCTGTGTGTCAGTTAACATAAGTATCCTATTCTCTTTGTTGACTTGGGAACCCTTGCACTTCTTTTTTTTTTTTTTTTTTAAGATTTTATGTATTGGGGCGCCTGGGTGGCTCAGTCGTTAAGCACCTGCCTTCGGCTCAGGTCATGATCCCAGGGTCCTGGGATCGAGCCCCGCATCGGGATCCCTGCTCCGCGGGAAGCCTGCTTCTCCCTCTCCCACTCCCCTTGCTTGTGTTCCCTCTCTCACTTTGTCTCTCTCTGTCAAATAAATAAAATCTTAAAAAAAAAAACGATTTTATTTATTTATTTGAGAGAGAGAATGAGAGACAGCACAAGAGGGAAGAGGGTCAGAGGAGGAGCAGACCCCCTGCTGAGCAGGTAGCCCAATGCGGGACTGGATCCCGGGACTCCAGGATCATGACCTGAGCCGAAGGCAGTCGCTCAACCAACTGAGCCACCCAGGCACCCCTCCTTGCACTTCTTAAATGAACAATTTGTCTAATTGGAACATTCTCCATAATGGCCATTGTTAATTCTATGTTGTCTTAATAAGATTCTTCCATTTTGTAGATATCTACAGCTTCCACAATCACACATCTTAGACATAACATAAGCAGGTATGCCAAAAGGTGGTGTGCACAATTCTTTGAAACTTAATGATCCCATTTCTTTAGCTAAGCCTTGGGTTTCTCCAAGCCAAATTAACACCTGAGAGGTATTAACTGGTTGGGGATTTGGTGGCATTTTACAGTGTGTACCTCATTGCATGGAAATTTTCTTGAGGTTGGCAGGTGACCTAGTGTTAATCTAAACCATTCCATGATAAACTTATCCTAGAACAGGAGTCCTAGAGTTAGGTGGTGGGCATTCTATCTGCTTTAAGTGCTCCACCCATGCCCACCAATTTCGTGTCTTTGTCTTCTGATATTCCCATTAGCAACGGATCTATTATTCCTTTCACCTGAAGATTTCTTTATAGCAGCAGACACCTTAATGGCTTTTAATAATCTGACTTGTACCTACTTAGATTTTGATACATCCTTGGTCAAAACAGTTCAAATTTCTTGTCTTATTTTCCCCAAGTCCTCCAGCAGTTTATGCTATGGACTTACCTCAAACTTTGTGAATTCCTTAACGACTGCCAGCTGTTGCAGACTCCCACTATAACTACCCCAAAATCTTTTTGTGATCTCAGAACATTTCTGGGAACTTTAACAAACCCTGTGAACCTTTTGAGACTCCAGGACACTAATGGGAACTAACTAAACATATATATATACACACACACACATATAAATTTATATAATATATAACATATATAATTAACCATATATAAATTAATATATATATTAATTAATAAAGTTTGTTTGGACTGGAGAGCTACACACAAGGGAGTGAGGCTCAAATCCAACAGGGACTTACCCATGGCCCTCAGTGATGACAGGAACGGGGAACTCAAAAGAATCTGCAAATGCCTCGCGTATGCCTCTCATCCTTCATGCCTGCTTCAGATGCTGTTCCTTGTCACCAGAAACTTAAAAATGGTTAAAGAAGACAGTTTAGGTGATGCAAACAAATTTATTTAATACTTTATGAAGCAGACAGTCCTCCAAAGAACTGCAAAATGGGACAGAAGAAGCTTTTATAAGATAAAAAGTAAAGAACAAGGAAGAGAAAAAGATAAAATTTCTGATTATCTGGGGCCAGAGTCAACTTTGTTTAGAGTGAGAAGTCCAGAGTTGGCTGGGTGTTTGGAGACTGTGTTTCTGGTCAAGTGGAGCATTTACATGGACACAAAAGTTATCTAAATTTCCATTTGCTGGCATAGAATCCAGGCTGGAGGGGCTCCATTTGGGGCCTAGAAATTTATTTCCAACATACTGATATATCTAAAGACATTACAAATATATTTCTATGTATAGCCAAACTTTAGCCTCTTAAATTACTTTAGGGTCTTAATCTTAGCATCATCTAGAGTTCATTCGGGCAAACGGAGCCATTATGATGGGAATAAGGAGAGATTGGAATTAGACCTTATTATCTGTTGCACTGACAATCATGCTGGCCTCTGAAATGGGAACATGAAGGAAATGTTCATGGAGAAGTCTGTGGGAAGCTGTTCACTATAAGGAACTGCCTCTATGGATCTGCAGGGAAGTATCTGGTATGAGCCCGAGGCTGCTTGGTGTCACCAGCATCATAAGGAGGAAGATAAGCTGAGTTTGGCATGAACACTCACCTGGTACTTCACATTTTACAGCATTAAAAAATTTTTAGAATAATTTACTCAATAATTTAGAAATTTATTGGTATTTGTTTTCATGAAAAGACCAACATATATAATTCATGTATATTAGGCATTTCACAAAGTAAATTAAAAAAAAAAATCTTTCTCAGTTCTCTAGAAACCTCTGTGAGGAAGGCTATTTAAGCCATAACCTGACTCTATTACCAGTACATTGTTCAAGAAAATCATTTTACTATCAAAGCTCTGACACTAGTTAATATATAAATAGCTAAATTCTTCTACCTGGTGATGATTATTCAGTACCTATGTTTTAAATGACTTGGACCCTTTGGAGCAGAAATAAGATTGCTAAGCAAACAAACAAAAGATATTCATGAAACAAGTCATGGAATTCTTCTCATTAGTAAAACACTGGGAACTAAGTGCTAATAATAATTAGACATCTTATAAATATTTCTGTGAATGAAAAATAAAATAAAAAGATCGCATATGCTTCACCCACATACATATCATTGAAAGGTAGGAATGGAAACCTGCCAAAATTTTATAAAGCCAGTGTTCTTTGTTTTGCAGGAGATTGCTGTAAAGGTCTCTACCATAAGAGAGCTGATGTCTACAGTCTGGTATAGCAATAAAATGCTGAATTCATCCCTTGGGAATTCAGGTGTATCAGGAAGATTCTGCTTTGGCTCTTTTTTCACCTCCAAAACAATTCCCCTTAATTTGCTTATATAACATAAGTTCTATAAACCCAATTTGTTTATTTAATTTAAGGTTTTGACTTGTTAAAAGATGCCTCTCTCTCAACTTCCTTCTAAACTTTAAGCCATTATCAAATATTCAGTTATTCATATATGTGTAAATAAGTTTCAAAATCCATTCCAAGACTCAGTTTTTAAAGAAGCAAGTTGCTAAAACAAGGGTAAAACTGAGAGATGGCATGGGATAGTCACATGCCTCAATTTATCTTGCATAAGTGACTTGATAAAAGTCACAGGCTGGTAAATAATAATGATTACATTTCTATTTTTAAAAATAAAACTTATTATTATTTGTCCTTTAAGATAATGCAGCCCCAATGTAAAAATCACAAGAATTTAACTTTGACCCAGTAACTTCACTTCCAGGAATTTATTTTACAAATATTCTTGGATATGTGGGAAATGATCATTTATAATGTTATTTATAGCAGCATCATTTGTAATGTCTAAAACTGGAAGTGGACTAAATGTCACATCTAGGGATCTGGTCAAACCGATTTGCTACATGAATAGATAATGTGTATTTATGGGAAAGATGATGAAATCACTGGCTACTGATATGGAATGATCTCCCAGGTATATGAAGTTAAAAAACAAGGTGCAGAACAGTATGAATGATACTGTTTTTTGTTTTTGTTTTTTTTTTTCAAAAAGAGGAGAAAAATATGTGTGCTATTTCTTTATTTTGCATGAAATATCCTTGAAAGTTTACTTTTAAAAAAGGTAATTTGGATGCCCTAAGAAGGGAAGAAAACTGGGTCATTTGGGGAACAGATATAAGCAGGGAGATATTAACTGTTTACCCTTTTTGGATTGACTTTGAAACAGGTGAAAGTATTACCTATAAAAAATATACAGACTTATAAACAACAAAAAACAGATGAAAAATAAATAATCACCTAAGTTTATGATCTTTTTTTTTTTCTTTTTAGCCCAAGGCTGTTTTTCAGTGAAGTGCTTGAAAGTGCCATATGATACTAAATGTTTAGTAAGATTTTCATGCAAGTAGTAAAAGTACAGTACAGACTAACAATGAAGGGATCATATAGGTGGGGTCTAAACCACAAAAATAAACAAACAAACACAACTGTATATGCCATTTGAGCTGAAAAAGATAAGTAAATTCCTTAATTATAGGATGAGACATAAAAGATTTGGGAGTTAAGATTTATCATGAATTTGGGGTGGGGACACAACATTCAGTCTACAGCAATAGGGATTATTGAATCTATAGTAGATTGCTTCAGGAAATATGGGCATTTTAACAATGTTAAGTCTTCTAATCCCTGAAAATGAGGTACCTTACATTTATTTAAATCTTCCTTAGTTCTTTCATTATATTTTATAGTTTTCAGTGTGCAAGTCTTTTCAACTACTTAGGAATAAATCTAAATATATTCTTAAGTATACTATTCTTTTTGATGCCATTATAATGGGATTGTTTCCCTAAATTTTTTTTTTTTTTTGGATAGTTCATTACTAATGTATAGAAATACAAGTGATTTTTGTATGTTGATTTTGTGTTCTGCAACTGCACTGATTTTATTTGTTCTAAGAGCTTTGTGTGTGGGTGTGATCTTTAGGGTTTTCTACATTTAAAATCATGTCATCTGTAAACAGAGGGAATTTTCTATTTTATTTTGGGTTCCTTTTGTTTCCTTTTCTTGCCTATATTTTTCTGGCTAGGACTTCAAATACTATGTTGAATAGAAGTGGTGAGAGTGGATATCTTTGTCTTGATTCTGATCTTAGAGGAAAACGTTCAGTTTTTCACCATTGAGAATGATGCTAGCTTGTGAGCTTTTCGTATATATGGCCTTAACTATATTGAGATAAATTCCTTCTATATCTAGTTTATAGTTTTATCATGAGTGATGAATTTTATCAAATGCTTTTTCTGTATCTATTGAGATGATCATGTGATTTTTATCTTTGATTCTGTTGATGTGGTGTATTCATTTGCACATGTTGAATCATCCTTACAACCCAGGAATAAATCCCAGGTGGTCATGATGCATGATCCTTTTAATGTGTGTTTGAATTGGGTTTCTTAGTATTTTGTTGAGAATTTTTGTGTCTATGTTCATCAGGGATATTGGCTTGTAGTTTTCATTTCTTGTAGTGTCTTTGTCTGGCTTTGGTATCAAGGCGATGCTGGTCCCATAAAAATGAGTTTGTAAGTGTTCCTCCCTCTTTGGTTTTTTTTGGAAGAATATGAGAAAGATTGATGATTATTTTTTAAATGTTAGCTAGAATTCACCAATGAAGTGAGCTGGCCCTGGGCTTTTCCTCATTGGGAAATTTTGGATTACTGATTAAAGCTCTTTCTTCTTTCTTGTCTGTTCAGATTGTCTATTTCCTCATAATTAAGACTTGATAACTCATGTGTTTACCAATTTCTCCATTTCTCCAATGTTATCCAATTTGACAGTGTATGATTGTTCATAGTAGTCTCTTATGATCCTTATTATTTCTGTGGCATCAATTATAATGTCTCTTCTTTCATTTACAAGTTTATTTGAATTTTCTCTCTTTTTTCTTAGTCTAGCTAGAAGTTTGTCAGTTTTTTTTATATTTTCAAAAAACTGATTCAGTTTCATTGACTTTTTTCTATTATTCTTTATTTCATTTATTTCTATTTTATTCTTTATTATTTACTTCCTTCCACTAACTTTAGGCTTGGTTTTTCCTGTTCTAGTTCCTTGAAGTATAAAGTTAGATTGCTTATTTGAAATCTTTCTTCTTTTTTAATGTATGTGTTTATCACTAAAAACTTCTCTCTTAGTATTGCTTTTGCTGCAATCTGTAAGTCTGATATATTTTTTTTTTATTTGTCTCAAAGAATCTTTGAATTTCCCTTTTGATTTATTCTTTGACTCTTAGGTTGTTCAAAAGTATTTTGCTTAATTTACACATATTTGTGAATTTTCCCATTTTCCTTCCATTTTTAATTTCTTATTTTAATCCATTGTGGTCAGAAAAGATATTTAGTATTATTTCAATCTTCTTAAATTTGTTAAGACTTTGTGACCCAACATGTGATCTGTCCTGGAGAATGTTCTGTGTGTACTTGAAAAGAATGTGTATTCTCCTACTGTTATGTGGAAGATTATATGTCTGTCAGGTTCATTTGGTCTATAGTGTTGTGCAAGTCTGATGTTTCATTATTAATTTTCTGTCTGGACAATCTATTATTGAAAGTAGCACATTGAAGTCCCCTACTATTATTGCATTGCTGTCCCTTTCTCCCTTCAGATCTGTCAATGTTTGTTTTAAATATTTAGGTGCTCTAATGTTGGATGCGTACATATTTGCAATTGTTGCATCTTGCTGATGAGTTGACTTTTTTATCACAATATAATGACCTATTTGTCTCTTGTGACAGGCTTTGACTTAAAGTCTATTTTGTTTGATGTAAGTATAGCTATCCCTTTTGCATGAAATATCTTTTTCTATCTCTTCATTTTCAGGCTATGTATGTCCTTAAATCTACAGCAAATCTCTTGTAGATCGTGTACAGGTAAATCTTATTTTTTAATTTATTTAGCCACTCTATGTCTTTTGATTGAGGAGTTTAATTCATTTACATTTAAAGTAATTATTGATAAGTAAGGACTTACTATTGTCACTTGTTAATTTTTTTCTGATTGTACATCTTTGTCCTTTCCTTTCTTCCTATCTTCTATTAGGTTTTCTTAATTTTTTATAGTGATATGATTTAATTTGTTTCTCTTTTCTTTTGTGAATCTTTTATAGTTATTTTCTTTGTGGTTACCATGAGGCTTATATGAAACATCTTATAGCAGCCTGTTTCAGACTGATCTCAACTCAGTTTCAATCACATACAAAAAAACTCTACTCTTTCTGTTAGGTGCAAGCTGCTTATTTTGGGTGTTTGTTAGTTTTTAATTTTCTGGATTCTTCTTAGGAACAGCTTTTGTAGCACATAAAGGAGTACCAACTCATAAGTATCTACTTCTGTGGCAAGTGATGGGGCTGTGAACCTTTCAATTTCTCTGATCTGCTATGGTGCAAAACCCAGTGCTCTCCAGCTTCAGTGGAGAGGAACAACGCTAACTGTTCTCTTGCAGATCTTTGGAGAGCAGGAGACTTTCTAATACCATCTATCCCAGCTTTGCTACCCTTGTCTATGTAGTCCACATGTTTTCTGCCATGATCTCTTCTCTGACTATAGAGTTTGATAGTTTCCAGATGTTAGACTCTGTACTGGCAGATAATGTCTACAGCAAAAATAAATATTGTTTTCTGCCATCCATCACATTCTACATCTAGCCAGATTTGTAGCTTTCCTCACAGTCTACCTCTCTTTATCTTCAGTATTTCTTTTGTTGTTAGGATTTAGTGGCTGTTTGTAATGAATTTGAGAGAGGTTTGTAGGATATCAGTTTAGGATTTGACATTTTCAGATTCCCCATGTAGGTTTTAACATACAACTCTTATTAATCTGCTCATAATATCACTTACTTCTCAGAATATAAACTGATTTTCTACTAATCAAAAAAAGAGGCTGTGCAAAAAGTATATACACAAAACAAGTAATATAAAAACATCACTTGTCACTAAGCAAACACAAATTAAAACAAGATACACCTGCACACTTATTAGAATGGATAAAGTCCACAACACTGATGACACTAAATGCAGACAGGAATTTAGAGTAACAGGAACTTTTGCTCACTCATCTTTGATAGGAATGCAAAATCCTACAGCCACATTGCCAGGCAGTTTGACACTTTTTTTTTTTTAATAAAGCTAAATATAGTCTTACTATATATATGATGTAGCAATCAGGCTTCTTGGTATTTTCTCAAATGAGCAGAAAATGTATGTCCATACAAAAGCCTATACATAAATATTTATAGCAGCTTTATTCATAATTGCCATATAATGGAAGCAACCAAAATTTTTTCCCAATAGGTGAATAAATACACTGAGTGCATCCACACAATGAAATACATTCAACTTTAAAAATAAATACGCCATCAGTCGGTGAAAAGACAAAGAAAGAAACTTAATTGCATACTGCTAAGTGAAAGAGTGAAGTCTTAAAAGGCTATAATAATGTATGATTCTAACAATATGACATTCTGGAAAAAGCAAAAGTATACTGACAGTAAAAAAGATCAGTGGTTGCGAGGTGTTTGGGGAGAGGAGGGAATGGATTAGTAAATGGATCAGAGAAGATTTTTAGGACAGGACGGTGAAACTATTCTGTGTGATCTTATAATGGTGGATACATGAATTATACATTTGTCAAAACCAACAGAATAAACTCTAATGTAAACTATGAGCTTTAGTTAATAGTAAAGTATCAATATTTGTTCATCAATTGCAACAAGTGTACCACACTAATGGAAGATTTTAATAATAGGGAAAACTGTAGGGGAGGAGGGGAGAATGGAAAAGCATATGTAGGAGCTCCTTGTACTTTCCACTCAATTTTTCTGTAAAACAAAAATTACTCTAAAAAATAACGTCCATTACTTAAGAAAAGAAAAAATGAAGACTGGGGGAGGGGGAGGAGAAGGAGCTGTGATAAGTCAAATAATGACTCCTGTATCCCCCAAAGATGTCTGTACTGTACTCCCTGGAACCTGGGACTATGTGATCATACATGGCAAGAGGGACTTTATATATGGGATTAAGATTAGGGATCTTGAGATGTGGCGATTATCCTGGATTATCCAGGTGATTCCAATCTAATCACATAAACTCTTAAAAACTAGAGAATATTCCCTGGCTTGAGTCAAAGAGTAAACCCAGAATAAGAAACGAGAAAGATTCAAGCATGAGAGGGAACCAACCCACTGTTTCTGGCTTTGAATATGAAAGAAGGGAGCCATGAGCCAAGGGATATAGGCAACCTTGGTAACTGGACTTTTCTAGCAATCTGAATGAGCAAAGAAACAGATTCTCCTCTAGAACCTCCAGGAGGAATGCAATACTACTGACTCCTTGGTTATAGCCCACTGAGTCAGTGTTGAAATTCTGACTCCGAGATCTGCAATATAATAAATGTGTTGTTTTGAGGTGCTAAATATGTGGTAATTTGTTATGGCAACAATAGAGAACTAAAACAGAAACTAACTGAATTTGTTCTATAATTCTCAAAAACACAAAAGGTATCAATTACAACAATGTGCATCCAATTTCAGCCCTTCTCACTGAAGCATGGTACTTTACCTTTTCCCCACAACACATTTTTGCTATATTTTATGTATTTTTTTAGTGATGTATACCTAGGATAAAAAAAAAAAAACAACCAACATTCTCTAATCCTAATATCCTTTTTTGTTTAATTTAAAATACAGGAACATATTTTCTAATAAAAATAGCAAATTTATTTCAAGGATAAATAGGTATCTAAATAAATGTATAGAAAAATAGGTTGGAAGAAAAGCTTCAGTGCACATGATGGGCACCTCAGAGGATATGAAGATATGAAATTGGGAATGAAGGATGACAGGGAAAAGATGGTAATATAAAACAAATTCAAAACATCGGAAAATGGAACAAAACCCTTGCATGGACCGATGCTTACTTCTGTTCAATGCAACTAAAGACCTCAGGAGTAAAATAAAATAAAAATGAAATTATATTAAAGTTGGATTTTTAGATGTAGTACCATCTTGAATGCTGGCGTTGTGGTCACGAAATGTGCTCCCAAGTTAAATTATGCATCTTCATTTATGAAGATTTTAAGGCACAGAACAAGGAACTATCCCTTCTGGGTAATACATTCGACTTCTAAAAATAGATTAATATATGAATTAGCTCTCTAATGGTTTCTTCCAGATGCTTTATCCTGGGGTTAAGTATATTATTGTGTTAAAAACAATGTTTGTAGTTAAGATTTTCAGGTTAAATACTCAAATCTCCCACTTGACCGGAGCATGAGCTTAGTCAAAAGTGCATTATAAGACGAACCATGAGAGACGATGGACTTTGAAAAACAAACTGAGGGTTCTAGAGGGGAGGGGGTTGGGAGGTTGGGTTAGCCTGGTGATGGGTATTGAGGAGGGCACGTTCTGCATGAAGCACTGGGTGTTATGCATAAAGAATGAATCATGGAACACTACATCTAAAACTAATGAAGTAATGTATGGGGATTAACATAACAATAAATTTTTTTTTAAAAAAGTGCATTATAGACTATAACATTCTGAGCACTTGGTAAGTGTAATTCTTCATATCAGGCAATATGTGAAGTGACATTACTGGAAATGAAAATAGTTACTTTATATTTTCCTTCTCATTCTGCTATTAAACTAATTAATATCTCCCCATGGTGATTAATTGCCAGCTGATCCAGGACATATTTCATACTCATAGTTAATGGCATGCTAATTTAGGGGGCATGTTTCTACCTCAAATTTTCTGTTAAGCCACTTTTTATCAGGATAAATGGACAGCAAATATGGGAATTTCCTTATTTCACCACTCCCAGCCCCATCTCCATGTAAACTGTATTCCCCCATGTAAACACAGCCGTGCACTGTTATTGCAATCTAAAATGATCTTATTTATTTACAAATTTTGCTTACTAATTTGACTTCTTCCTCATAAAAATGTAAACCCCATAAGGACAGAGATTTTTTTTTTTTTTTTAGTTCTGGCCAGTTAATAAATTCATGCAGAATGCATGTCCCATGTTAGGCAAATAATGAATATATATTGAATTAATAAGTTATTCCTTAAAGTTTCAATGCCCAGAAATATAATTTGAGTATATATTTGTCAGGGTTTGTTAAAAATCTGGTATCTAGACTTAACTCTGTCTATAAGTAGTGTCTTCAGATATAGTGAAGTCAGCGTTCAATTTTCTTCGGTGTAGATATCACTATTGAAACCAGTGTTGAATCAGAGAGTCTAATACCCTTTCTAGCCTTTAAATGCAGAATCTTTGATACATGTGGCATTTGCATGCAGGCTTAGAATTTTCACCCATAAAATACTATGGAAACAAATACTGTATTTACTATCTGATGACAATAAGGCTTTGGGTCTAGAATAAGTTTTCCCCAACTCTCCTTTCATTTAATCAACTGAATATCAAGAATTGTATTTTATTCATCTAATATTTTTATTCATTGACTAGTATTAAAAAGAACTCCCATTTTCAAGAATTTATTCTGTACCTGCCACATTTTATATTCATTATTACATTTAATTTTATTTAATTTTCAAAACAATCCTATGTTGCAACCTTCTATCATCATCATCATCATCTATCAATAACTCTTTTAATGCTTTTATTTGAACTATTTTTTTAATGTACTCTGTGTTGATACTTTGCTTTTTTATTTCTTGGGACTTCCCTGAGAAAAAGACTCTTAAGGTGATGATTTGGCAGTGACATTTTAACCACGATAAGTATGTTGCTTTCCTTCTGTTAAGTGTTTTGCCTTAATGAAGCACTGCAATCATGAGAATGTTCTGTAAATGCATTGTCCATCATGAGGCTACTAAGCACTTGAAATAGAGCTAGTGAACCTGAGAAGGTAAAAGCTTAAATTAATTTAACTTTGCTTATTATAGGTGCAAATTTAAACAACCACACCTGGCTAGACACTACCGTATTCTGCAGTGCCATTTTAATGTAAACTTACATTCCTTCCTTTTTTACTGAAAAGTTTTATCTGGTATTTGATTTCCTTCTATTTCATTTTTTTTTTTTCTTAGAAGGCCACTGATTGCATTTGTTTTTAGAAAGACTTCCTAATATTCTTACTAAAATTTTGGATAGATTTACAAATCTAGAAACTAGCTAAACAGTTTTTTAAAGCAATTGTTTTGAAAAGTCTAAAAATGTTTTATATGGTTTTTCGTTTGTTTAGTGAAAACACTTAAGTCCTCCCTTAGTGAATTTCACTTACACTATATAGGACTATCCACTATAGCCACCATGTTATACATTAGATCCTCAGACCTTATTCATCTTAGAACTAAAATCTTGTATCCTTTTACCAACCTCTCCCTATTTCCCACACCCCCCAATCCCTGGCACCCACTTTTATACTCCCCGTTTCTATAGCTTGACTTTCTTTTTAGATTCCACATATAAGTGATATGATACTGTTTCTCTGTCTGTCCTATTTCACTTAGCATAATGCATACCAGGTTCATCTATGTTGTCACAAATGACAAGAGTTTCTTCTATTTTAAGTCTGAACAATATCCCATTGTGTGTGTGTGTGTGTGTGTGTGTATCAATAACATTTTCCTTATTTCCTTATCCATTCATCCATCAACTGACATTTTGGTTGTTTCCATACCTTGGCTATTGTGAATCATGCTGCTATGAACATGGGTAGACAGACATATCTTCGAGATATTGATTTCATTTCCTTTGGACGTAAACCTAGAAGTGGAATTGCTGGAACATACGATGGTTCTATTTTTAATTTCTGGAGGAACTTCTATACTGTTCCATTGTTATTTCTTGTCTTTTTGATAATAAACAACCTTAGCAGGTGTGAGGTGATATCTCATTATGGTTTTGATTTGAATTTATTTGATGATTACTGATACTGAACACTTTTTAATATATCTGTTGGCCATTTGTATATCTTTGCAAAAATGCCTATTTAGGTCCTATGATCATTTATTTTTTTTTAATTTTTGATTTTATTATTATTATTTTTTGCTGTCAAGTTATATGAGTTCCTTATATATTTTGGATATTAACCTTTTATCAAATACGTGGTTTGTAAATATGTTCTCTCATTCCACAGGTTGCCTTTTCTTTTTTTTTTTTAATTTTTTTTAAGATTATTTATTTATTTATTTGACAGAGAGAAAGACACACAGCGAGAGAGGGAACACAAGCAGGGGGAGAGGGAGAGGGAGAAGCAGGCTTCCCGCTGAGCAGGGAGCCCGATGCAGGGCTCGATACCAGGACCCTGGGACCATGACCTGAGCGGAAGGCAGACGCTTAACGACTGAGCCACCCAGGTGCCCCGCCTTTTCATTTTTTTGATGGTGTTTTTTGCCATAAAGAAACTTGAGTTCAGTGAACTCCCACTTACTTATTTTTTCTTTTGATGCCTTTACATTTGGTATCAAATCCAAAAAGTCATTTCCAAAACCAATATCAAGGAGCTTACCCCTATGTTTCTCTTAAGATAAATGGAACCTAGTAGGACAGTTTATTAAAGCAATTGCTTTAAAGAATCTAAAGAATGTTTTACATTTTTTATCAACTAATAGAAATTAATTCACAAATCATTGGCTAATATTAAGTAGTAGATGTTACCAGCATATCACTGGCCTTTTAAAATCTCTTGTAAATCTCTTTTTCAACCCCCTTTAAGGTTTTGTTAAAATTGTGTCTGCCATTGAAGGTGGGGTCCTAACTATTGCAGGGAGAAACATCAATACATAGAGGCAGAAAATATAACTGGCTTCAGACACATGAATATCTTGGTTTGAGTCTAACTCTGTTGTTGCTAATTATATAATTCTGAACCATGTTGTTTCAGATATGCAAACTGGTCTTAGCACATACCTACGTCATAGAATTTAAGTAATATATGTCATGAATATATAATATTAAATTATAAACTTTCCTCCATTGTATTTACTTTTTATTCTAAGACATTCTCCATTTTCCAAATTAGACATAGAGTGACAAAATGCATAGTCTGAAATAACCTTACTAATAAGCAGCAGTGCTAGCCTTAAAACCTGGCAGACTATATCCAGAAATCATCTTTAGGCACTGGGCACTGATCGTCTTGCTGTGGTATTAAATGAATAATTGAACCCCACCGACTTTTAACGGTCACGTCTCTGTGCTGAAATAACACAGACTATTTACAGATTAGTTCTCTGTATTAAAACAAACAAACAAACAAACTCATTAAATGGATAAATGTCTTTTAGTGGAAAGCTAGTATCACTATATGGTGATGGGAAATAAGTTTTCTCATATACTGTTGGTACAAGTATGAATTGTTATATTTCGGAGAGCAATTTGATAATAAACATTAAAATTTTTAAAATCTAGATACTTTTGTACAACTAATCCTCTTTTAAGAATTTATCTTCATCATGATTAAGCATAGGTGGAGAAATGCTTCTTTAATATTGTCCAGCAAACACTGTTTATAATAGCAAAAACCTTCAGAGAATCTAAACCCCCAATAATGAAATACTACTTGAATTAAATGAATTAATTCTCTTTTCAATATCCATGAAATAGAATATTACATAGCTTTTAGAATGAAAATGGAGACATAATTATTTTGGCATGTGATGTGTTTAATCAGTGAAAATATATGTTGCAAATCAGAAGGTGTGTGTGTGTGTGTGTGTGTGTATATATATATATATATATATATATATATGTATGTATATATACATATATACATGACATCACCAGCACATTATCTTACTGACCTTTTAAAATACATTTCAAATCATGTGAATGCTCTGGTATATCCTACATCAAAATGTTCTCTATGGATCACAATATATTTAAAAAATTTTAAATGTCTTTGTTCTATTTTATTTTTATTAATGAAGTATTATTTTTAAAAAAATGTATAAAATTGGGGCACCTGGGTGGCTCAGTTGGTTGAGTGACTGCCTTCGGCTCAGGTCATGATCCTGGAGTCCCGGGATCGAGTCCCACATCGGGCTCCCTGCTCAGCAGGGAGGCTGCTTCTCCCTCTCATCCTACCCCCTCTTGTGTTCTCTCTCTCTCTCTGTCTCAAATAAATTAAAAAAATTTTTAAAAAATGTATAAAATTAAAGGCAAATACAGTTAATTTTGATATTTTTAATGAAATAGTCACCTGCCTTTTCAGGAAGCTTGACCATGATATTTACCGATACCCTTTGGCATTTATTTGAATTGCAGGATAATTACCTTAGACTACGTAGAAGTAGAAGCAACACACAGACACACACACACACACACACACTAACAACAATAACAAAATTGGTTTGGGAAGGATTCTCAAACTCAAATCTTTAAGGGGGTCTTGTTGGCTATTTAAATGGGTAAAATTAGCTGGGTTTAAGTTCAGAGGCATTTTCTATGTGACTACACACTATAGTGGGCCCTGTCGACTAAGGCAAAGCAGTTGCTACTCAACTGGAGCCAAGTGCTGTCAGGTTAAAATTAGCGTTCTTTGCCACCAACACTTGCAATTGCTCAAGGGAAGTCATATTTTTATGCATTTATGTGAAATCTTCCAACTTTTAAATGTTAGTTGTAACTTCTTTTAAACACTATAAAAGCCAAACTAAACATACCAGTAGAGGAGATATGTTCCTGAATCTGGCAATTGCGTCTCTTTGTTAAACATCAAGGCCAAAGATGTAAGCCACAAAGTGGCAGCCAACAAGAAATTGCTTCTTGAGGCCATTGAGGAGGATGTGGTGCTGGATTGGCTCTATAATGATTTTGCTTTATTTTTCTACAACTTATGTTTATGACTGGAGAATAAAATTTGCTTCAAAGAAGATTCTGGATTGGTGTTTATTTATAAATATTCAAAATATCAAATATAACTTGTAGATAATTTATAGACAGGAGGGCTGAGTGTGTGAAACTGTAGAAATAAATCATAGTTACAACTAGAGCAAAATGGCATAGGAAAAAAATAGAACCATGTTGTTCAACGGAATAATATTCAAAGATATCAAACTTTCTATTTTACTCCAATAGACCTTAACTTGTGCAACAGCGTTTTATTGTATGTTATCTCTACGTTTGTATATTTTTGTTAGTGTTTGAAGGAGGTAGCAAGAACAGTGTTCAGGGTATGTCATTTACTTCTAAAAGGGGTGAAAAAGGCACAGCTTCTATATGTGATTTCTTAAAAAAAAAATATATATATATATCATATGTTGGCTTACTGAACATAATAAAAAAATTTTAAAAATCTACCATAGAAATACATGATTATGGAAGTGTTCAGTATAATTAAGGGGTCACTGAGTGCTTAATAACGCCTAATTGAATGAATAAAAAGAAATTAGAATACTTTAGAGGAAATCATCTCATTTTGGTAATAAATGCACTTAATTGCTCTAAATTATGTCTCTCATTTTGACGTCTATGGTTCTTCAATACGTGGGTCTTTTGACCCATTTACAGTTTATCTAAATGGAGACAAAAGTACCATAGGGAAGGAGAAAAGGAAACCCCGCGCAGGTTTTTGCTGGCAAACATTTTAGTAGTCTACGAGTAGAATTCCTCCTTCCCATCACACGGTGGCAGGTGTTGCTTTGTCTGAAGCCACGAGCTGCGGTGGATCCCCACGGCACTATAAACAAAATCAAACCTGGCACTGTTATCACAGTTATAGAAACACCTATGCTAAAATGCTCTGTGTTGTGAAACTGGTTAGTCTATATGCAGAACCTTCGCTATGTTCAGTTTTTTAAAACGTTGATTAATTTGCCCTTTAAAGAAAGAGCTATGGTAACATAGGAAGACGAACCAGCCTCAAAGAGCTGGAATACACAGTGAACACATTCTGCACACGGTCTGTTTATTCCCCTCCCTTGACAGAAGAGGCATGATCAAAACTCAGCTTTTAAAAGTGTATATATGCACATATATTATAAATATATGTGCATATATATAATCAAATGAAATACAAATTTTATATTTGATTTATGCTCACAACCATCTATTCTTCCCCCAGGAGATCTTATATTTAACATCAAAGAACTATTATTCCATTGTTCCTTTCATACTCTATTGTCTCTCTCTTTTTTTAAAGATTTTATTTATTTATTTGACAGAGAGAGAGAGACAGCGAGAGAGGGAACACAAGCAGGGGGAGTGGGAAAGGGAGAAGCAGACTTCCCGCTAAGCAGAGAGCTCGATGTGGGGCTCGGTCCCAGGACCCTGGGATCATGACCTGCGCCGAAGGCAGATGCTTAATGACTGAGCCACCCAGGCATCCCTCTATAGTCTCTCTTTTGAGTATTTTTGTTTAAATTGAGTAGCTGAATATATTGTCTGTATTGAGTGTTGATTCTGTGCATTTTTTATTGTATTAAGGTGGACGTATGCTTTACTTTTCAACTTATTAGCCAAAATTTGTCATAGGCAATTGTTGAATAATTGGTTTCTTGGTTTCTTCGAGTGACTGACTTAATGCATACTTAAGTTCCCCTTAGAAAGCAGCCCCTTGAAACAATCATTTTCTTTTGCTAATAACTTTGGTGTCCCTACCCGCCTATAAAACCTTAGACAATTCCTTGGAGGCCCCTCTACTTGCTAGATGGGATGCTGACCGATCCATAAATGTATTTTTGGATATATAGCAGCAATATAAAGATCTAGTTGACTGATCTTTAAAATGAACAAAAAAATGCATTTTTAAGATACACAGATTATCGTGTACTGTTAAAGAAGAATATTTAATAAAAATGCTAGCATGATTCTGTTCCCAACTTCAGGGTCAGATGTCTGATATAAGAAGATATTTCAAACTCAAATACATTTTTCTTTCTTTTTTTTTTTTTCTTTTCCTCAGTGGACCACTGCCATTGTCTTTTGTCTAGCAATGTTGTTACTGTCTTGTGATTAAGGTACAGTTACATAAATAAGGCTGAGCCTCTTTATCTTTCCCCAGTTTTATGGAAAAGAATTTATGATTGGTTTGTTAGACATTTGGATAATATCATGTGATGTGGGATTTATGGGAAGTCTGGAATGAATCTAACAAATAACATTTGAAACAGGATTCTGTGAAGGCTTGGCTCCATCTATTTGCAAATTTTTGTAGTGGCAAATGATTTCTGCTATATATCCAAAAATACAAATTGCTCACCAGGGTAATCATGACCTTTAAGGGAAACAACTCTGAAATCTTAGTCAACTTCATTTACTACTCACTCCTTCCGTTCTTCCTAATAGCAGATATTGTTGATGCCCCACCTGGATTTTCTTTACCAGGCTAGGACTCTCACTAGTAGCTGCTAAAGCTGTGAAAAGATAATGGTTCGTACTTTGATCCATCACCAAGAACTGCCTGTGATGGGCGGTGCTTGGGAGATTATACAATTGTACTTTCTCTCATTGTTAGGCAGCATCTAGTCAGTGACTAAACTCAGCCCCTTCAAATATAGGTGGGATTTATGCTCCAGAACTACTCAAGGGATCAGATGAGGCTAGAGGCTAGTCTTCATCTGAACCCACATCTTAGCTCAGTCTCTTCTTGTTCTCTACTTTTCTCTCACCTCTTTACAGGTTTCTTCTGAAAAGACTCAAAAATCACTTATATAAGGATCTATGGCTCAGGATTTGCTTCTGAGGAACATGAACTTGCACCTCCTCATATAACAAATGTTTATTAAAAAGATGGGGGCTATTAAAGTAAGTTAGTGGGGTTAAGTTAGGAATGGTTATAAACACAAATAATCATTACTGTAGTAAAGTTTAAACAATGTAAATCTTGGTAGGATAAACATTTTTGATTTTCACGTAATGTGGAACACTGTGTGAAATAATTTTCTCGAGGTTCTTAAAGCCAACAGATCTTGATTTTCCTCACAAACCAGGAAAGCAACAGCCACTGGGATTTTATAAACTACGGGATTGGGTGGTTATGATAAAAGAGTTGATAAAAACATGAGAGAGTTGTGATGTGATGCCTATGGTAAAAACCAACTCCATCAATTTATCATACAAGGTTTCTAAGAAGATTACAGTTAAGCATTCGTATTCTCAGAACCTTTGCTGATAATGCCATTCTCTAGAATCTAGAGTCTAAATAAGCAATGGAATTTAGGTAAAAGCTGAGAGATTTGAGAAAACTGATGTTTCAGCCATCTTGACTTTCATTCTTCTTAAGGATTCCATTTGGAAAAAAAAAAAAAGATTAAATTTCAACTCCTACTTTGTCTTTTCCCCTCTTGCTTTTTTCTACCTTACCTTACTGTCTTCTAAATAGCAGCAGGTGTCTTTATGTAGAGATTCCAGTCTTGTCCTCAGTTGGTTACTCTTTCTCCCATTCTTAGCATGTGTGATATTTCTGCAGTCTCTGTAAGTTAACCCAGGTAATATAAACACCCTTCATCAAACATAAGGAAGTCTGTTCCCAAAATCAGAAACAAACTTGTTTCTGAGAGCAGTCATCAACTCTGATAAGGTCTTACCTGGGAAGAGGTTAATTCTAGATCTGGGAAAATCGGTGGTTGGCTTTGTGGCAATGACAAGAGTAAGCAGCCCGGGAAGCAGCAGCAAAGCTCGTTCCAAAGATGCATTCATAGAGCCGTACATTCTTTTTTTCATTTTTGCTTAATACCTTGCTGTATAATTATAAACATTTAAATGATTTGTAAAAATTAGTTTGGAATTTTGTGGTGTCAAGAAATGAATCAGGTTTATTTTAAAAATATGCAATATAAGTAATTTAGACCAAATTTTCAATCTGTCAAACCTTTGGTCTAATGACCATCAGGGAAGAATGAAGGAACCATGGTTTTTAACTGGTCTTTCCTAATGGGGTGATACTGTAAGGCTCATAGTTTTTATATGGTACATGCAATTTTAACTGCTGCTCTATTGTTTTATGTATTCTAATTTAACACTTTACATGTTTCTCTTGCATCCTTAAACTGATCTAACCATGAAGGACACAATATTATAAATTGAAGATTGACTAAGAGGAACATATAAGGAATTCAAGGGAGAAGCAGGGAATGCAAGTATATTCTGGAAGGTTAAAGCCCAGAATTAACTGAGACCTTTGAGGAAAGAGAAGGACAAAGCAAAGCAGCTAGTGTGGCATTATTCAGAGCATGAAAAAAAGTACCGTGGTATGAGTTATGTTTTTTAATAAAGGACAAATATAAAGCATTACTTGATTGTATTTTGTTCTTCTTTACCCAAAATAATTATTTTCAATTTCAAAATGATAGAATAAACATAATTAAGAGGAGAACACTGAAGAACGATAAAGGTATAAACATTTTGGATGGCAAAATAAAGGTTTAAAAAGATATTGATAAGGAAGAAGATTACATTAAAAATAATGAGACAGGGGGTGCCTGGGTGGCTCAGTCGTTAAGCTTCTGCCTTAGGCTCAGGTCACGATCCCAGGGTCCTGGGATCGAGCCCCGCATTGGGCTCCCTGCTCCGCGGGAAGCCTGCTTCTCCCTCTCCCACTCCCCCTGCTTGTGTTCCCTCTCTTGCTGTGTCTCTCTCTGTCAAATAAATAAATAAAATCTTAAAAAAAAATAATGAGACAGACTTAAATAGGGATCTAAAAGACTGCATATTTTTAAGAGACTCATGTGGTGCTTTATAACTCTTCACATGAATTAACAACAATTAACTCTAAAAGATCAATCACATCCACTAATAACTGAAAAGCATACAGAGCTATGTAACACGACTACCAAACTATTTACAGAGAGTAGTAGAAGAGGATTAGTACCTCTAAATGAATTCAAATCTTTAGAACCAGATGAAATACATTCAAAGGCCTAAAATTATAAAAGACCTAATCATAGAAACACTTCATAAATCTCTGAGACTTCGTGGAGAGGAGAGGAAGTTATGAGAACATAGAGGTGGGTGAGACTGGTGAAGATTCTAGTGTTCAAAATGAGATAGTCCCTCCATTTGGTACCATCTGACTTGGAATGGGCAATTATTCTGTTGTTTTTAAAAATTTTTTAATTTTTATCATTTTTTGTTGAAAGTCAGCAAGACCAAGATTTTTCAAAAGTGAAATTTGGGTTGAAAATCAGAGGTTGTAGAGACAACCAAATTAACATTATTAATTTACTACAATATTCCAGAAAGAGTAATAAAACAAAATCACATGAGAAAAAAAAATTAAAGGAAGCATTACTCTCTGGGGGCTCACATGAAATCATGTTGTAAGTAAAATCCAGGTTCCTAAATGAGATTAATGGGTGCATTGTTCCTTGATTTTTAGCAATAAATCTGAGACAATTTTCAAGAGGATTATAAGGGAAAAACAATATGAACAAACCACTGGCTGAATTTACTGAGCAATTATATGCAAGTTATTTATTTATAGATAAATGTTCCCAAAAATGAGGCTTAGGTCTTCATCCAATAATCTATTCGGTGTTGTAACCAATTCCATGTTGGACAACATTGAATGACAACATATTACTGTTTTTTCCAACATCATTGAGTATCTGCTACTTACAAAGCATTTTTCTAGTTATGTTCACAGTAGTGAATCTTTACATTTTAAAGTGGGTAATTTTGTATTTTTCCTTATAAGTGGGCCTAGATGGAAGTCTGGGGATACCTGAAGGAGAGAAGAGCAAAAAGAAAAATAAAAAAGTAAATAAATGATTAAGTCTAAATAAATATTACCTGTATAAAAGAATAATAATTTTGTAGGGCTTTAAGTACATGGATAGTTAAAATATATAATAGTGCAAGGGGAAAGAGAACAAATTGACACGTTCCTCCTTCCTTGCATTATGCAAGAAGAAGATAAAATTACTAATTACTATCACAATGTGATACTATTCATTAATGTATATCACAACCACTAAATAGTAAAACAGTATGGAACACTGAAGGTAATAAAAGGGAAATACAAAGTAAAAAATAATATGTGTGAAAGAATCAAAACAAATAGAATGATGGTAAATTATAGGGAAAAACTAGGAATCATTATTTTAAAATGTCAAGATAGTAGTGAAGGTATAAACAGTTTTCAATTCTTTGATCTAGGTGGTAGCTACTCACTTTTTCACCTTAATATAAATTTGATAAGATGTATACCTTTTCTTTTTTCTTAAAATTTTATTTTAATTCCAGTTAACATACGGTGTTGTATTAGTTTCAGGCATACAATATAGGGACATATACACCTTTTATTTATGTATTTTTATCTTATATATGTTCAATATTTTTTTTTAAAAAGATGCAAAAACCAAAGGAAACTGGAAGGTAAAGCTGAAAATGTAAGACAGGACTGGACAAATTATCATCAAACATGAGTAAGCCTGTGATGTAGAAGAATTTTTTAAGCAATTCTAAGATTGATGTTTAAAATTAAACAAAATTTAAAGAAGTATCTCAACATGGAGTAAGAAAATCAGACCCCAAAATCGCTTTTGATTTAAGCAAATGTAAAAGGAAAAATCTGAACAGTTAAATGGCATTTCCAAGGTCACCAGGGTATGTAGAATGACAATGCTGGGACTAGAGTGCAGGTCTTTGCCTCCTATTTCATTGTTTATGACATGACACAGATGTGTTTTTAAATTTGGAGTTATTAAAAAAAAAGTTAATGCTCCTAAGTTAGACATGTCTGATCAGAAGAGTTTTTCATCTAGATGGAAAAAGTTTCTAAATGATGTCTTGCATTTATTGAACTTTTGAGATCAATAACTTGTTAACTGGTTATATGTGATGATTAATTTTATGTGTCAATTTGACTGGGCTAAGAGATGCCCAGATAGCTGGTAAGACATTCTTTCTGGGTGTGTCTGTGAAGGTCTATCTGAAAGAGATGAGCATTTGATTCTGTAGACTGGGTAAAAATCTGCCCTCATCAATGTGTGTGGGCATCAGCCAATCCATCAAGGACCCAAATAGAACAAAAAGGTGAGAGAAGGGTGAATTCCATCTCTCTTCTTCAGCTGGGATAGCCATCTTTTCCTGCCCTTGGACATCAGAGTTCCTGGTTCTTAGGCCTTCAGACTCTGAAACTCACACCAACAGTTCCCAGTTCTCAGGCCTTCAGCCTTGGACTAGGAGTTACACCAGTAGCTCTCCTGGTCCTCAGGCCTTCAAACTCAAGGCTGAATTATACCACCAGCTTTCTTGGTTCTCCAGCTTTCTTGGTTCTCCGCTTGTAGACAGTGGATTGTGGGGATTCTCAACCTCCATAACCTCATGAGCCAATTTCTATAATGAATAATTTCTTTCCTTCCCCCCCCCCTCTTTCACACACACGCACCTCTGCCTCTATCCCTCCCCACTCCCTTGCTCCCTCCTCCATCCCTCTTTCTGTTCCCCTGGAGAACCGTCACTAACACATTATATGATACCCATGTGTATCTTTACGGAATTTTACAAAAAATATGATGAGACTCAAAATCAAGGGACAATATGCAAATTTAATAACCTGAGTTGATTGGCACAGATTTCTGTAATTCCTCTCTCTTTCTCAGTAGTTTTCACAATAAACAAGATGTTTATTTTTGGTAGGTGGTCATTTTGTTTCACACATTGAATAACTTAACAGAACCATTTATTGTTACCTGTAGTGATATAACTCAGTAACTTTTTGGAATCTTAACTTCTTAAACTAAAATTTTTATTATAGCCACAGAAAATTCTTAAGTGAATATATTATTTTTCAAAATTGTTCTTTAAACAGAAAGTGATTTTTGACTTTTTAATTATTTCAAATATTTTACTCTGGTAACTGCTTTTTATTAGTTATGTTGCTCTCAAAACACTGCGCATCTTCAGATTTATATTGTTTTGTCTAATATGGTATGAGGTGCTCTAGACTGTCTTCTGTATTTTAGAACAGATAATCCTGAAAATCCAATATTCCACAGAAATTTAAGAACCACACTTCAAATCAGCTTTGAATTTTCATTAATTTAGATGCCAATTTTTCTCTGTCTTCAAGAAATATTTTGCATATTTGTCATTGTGTCCAAAATGTGCCATAAATTTAAACCTGAAATAATAAGCTGTGTTGCAGTACCTTATGATTCATTATACTGATTTTACAGTAACAAAGCTATAAATTATATGAAAGGTAGAATACAAAAACAAAAGTAAAATATCAGTTTCTTCTGTACAATAAAATGGTAGCCATTCTGAGATACATAAAAGGGATAATTCTTTAAAAAGCATTATCAAGTTAAAGAAATTAAAAAAAAAACATTTAACATAGGACTCAAAAATTTAGTCTCCTCCTTATTCCTTTTGAAGTCCCTTTATAATTACTGCCTCCCCAGCTACTTCCCTTTAGAGAGGAAGGTAAGAAGCAGGTTCTTGTTATGTCTTCCTCTTTTCATAATTCTGTTCCCTTGTAAACAGAAACAGAGGGGCACCTGGGTGGCACAGTGGTTAAATGTCAGACTCTTAGTACTGGCTCAGGTCATGATCTCAGGATCCAGAGATCCAGCCCTGCCTCTGGCTCTGTGCTCAGCGTGGAGTCCACTAAAGACACTCTTTCCTCTGCCCCTCCCCCGGTCACAGCTCCCCCCCACACACACACACACCCTTCCCTACTTTCTCTGTCTCTCTCTCTCTCTCAAATACATAAATAAATCTTTAAAGAAAGAGAGAGAGAAAGAAACAGAAACACACATAGATATATTAGGAAATATAATCTAGTTTTTCTTATTTAGGAGTGAGAATAAACATACGCCAATCTTTTTTTTTTTTTTAAAGATTTTATTTATTTATTTATTTGAAAGAGAGAATGAGATAGAGAGAGCATGAGAGGGGGGAGGGTCAGAGGGAGAAGCAGACTCCCTGCTGAGCAGGGAGCCCGATCGATCCCGGGACTCCAGGATCATGACCTGAGCCCAAGGCAGTCGCTTAACCAACTGAGCCACTCAGGCGCCCCAACATATGCCAATCTTTTAGTGTGTTCCTAAAGATTCTGGGTTATAACTTTCATAGCTTCAACAGTTACTGAAACATGACATGGGTAATTCTGGCTGCAGAGTATGCTCCCAATTTTATTGCTAACAAAGTAAAATCATTTTCTTATGAACAATTTTCATGTCACTTGGCTTATTACCTAACTTACAATTTCACCAAATATTTTAACAATTCTCTTTTCCCTTACCGCCTACCTCATACTGCATTGTTGTAGGTGTGTGTGGATGCGTGCCTGTTTTAACGTTTTAACATTTTCCTTCTTCTCCATCTCTTGTAAGTATTAGTGGACATTTGGGGAGTATACTGTTCAAGTTAAACTATTTATTTATTGCCCTTGTATCCTTTATGCTTTCTCCTCAATCACTTGTGATAGTCTTGTTTCCCCAGTGCATTTCGATAAGTAATTCATCAATCTGAGAACAAGACTAGGGCACTTATTTTCAGTGCCTCAAATAACGTTGATCATCTGTCCCAGCTCAGGTTATTCTTCTCTAATTTCATATTTTCATCAACAGCTGTCAAACTCAAGAGAAGACCCCTCACAGAGTCAGAAATCACCTCCAAAATCAATGATACAGTGGACAGATGGATGCATTTGTCAAATGCCCAACTCCAAATGGTAGTATTAAATAAGGGCTGAGGGTATTGTTTTTCAAATACATGCCTCAGAATGTTGGGGTATTTTTTCTTTTTCCCTTAAATGGGGTTGTGTTTCATTTCTCTAAAAATCATGTGAGGGGCACCTGGGTGGCTCAGTCACTAAGCCTCTGCCTTTGGCTCAGGTCATGATCCCAGGGTCCTGGGATCGAGCCCCACATCGGGCTCCCTGCTCAGTGGGAAGCCTGCTTCTCCCTCTCCCACTCCCCCCTGCTAGTGTTCCCTCTCTCGTGTTTCTCTATCAAATAAATACAAAATTTAAAAAAAAAATCATGTGAGAATCCTGTACCCTCCAAGACTATATAATCTTAAGTATTGTGAGCTGTATGCTTAAAACATAAATAATATGCTTTTTTAAGTTAGGTGAAATAAAAGAAAAAAAATATTGTTTATGCACGCTTGATGACACAACTATCATTATACACATGGACAGTGTTTGCTATTTATTATACTTTGGACTGAAAAGTAATGAAAGAGTAAGGACAATCATTATATTAATGAAATGTCAATGAAGCATGTTTGCTTTTCCCACTTGTTATGAAAATAGTCTTGCTTTACCTATTAGATTTTAACAGAAGTCAGAGAAAACAGTCTATGTCTTGCAAATTATTCTAACTATCATATTATAAACCTCATGCATGACTCAAGAACCAGTTAAATTCTACACCATTTATGGAAGGTGCATTCTAAAATCGTACCTAAGGGGTGCCTGGGTGGCGCAGTCATTTAAGAATCAGACCCTTGGTTTCAGCTCAGGTCATAATCTCAGGGTCTTGAATTGAGCCCCTGGTCAGACTGTGCTTGGGTTTCCCTCTCCCTTTGCCTCTGCCCCTACCACACCACCCCCCAGCACACTCTCCCTCTCTTTCTCTGTAAAATAAATGAATAAATCTTTTTAAAAAAGTAAAAATAATAAAATTGTATCTAAGAATCTTTTTTAAGATTGTCTTGCTGCCTAATTTACCAACTAGATTTGCCTTTTTGAAAATTATACTAGCATCCACAATAAGATCTTATTTGAAAATAAGATTTATGGGGAGCACAAAGCCCATTAGACCCCGCATCACTTCTGTAGCAATCACTAGTGCTTGGCAAGCACATGCGAAGATAGCAGTTTGACTTAGGTAGGGTTCCCTCTTGTCCCAATTCTAACACATACACCTGCTTCTCTACAATTAAGCAGAAGTTGGAACAGGTGGCATGTGTGTTCAAGTGATATTTCAGATTCTACTTGAATTCTAATATTCTTTTATTAAAAGATTTTATTTATTTCTTTATTTGAGAAAGCGAGAGAGTGAGAGAGAGAGAGCACGAACGGGGGCAGGGGGAGAGGGAGAAGCAGGCTCCCTGCTGAGCAAGGAGCCCGATGCAAGGCTCGATCCCAAGACCCTGAGATCATGACCTGAGCCGAAGGCAGACGCTTAACCAGCTGAGCCACCCAGGTGCCCCTTAATTCTAATATTCTAACAAAGAAAGCTCTTACATGATTTTACCCTTCAGAATAAGATTGGGTAAGATTGTGGTTGGTCCTTTTCTTCAGCAAAAATTTGAAGATGGCCTGACTAGTTAGGCTAAGTCTTTTTCTGCTCTTGATGCTGGGAAAGCATTACAGTCATGAGCCATTGTATGTCTTCCCTCTGCATCTTTATCATGACCACTGAACTCTGACCACTCTACAAGCAGTATAGGTCCCCACTTCCAGGAATGGCAATACCGAAGCTATACTGCATCTGGTTATGGCCAACATGGGGCAAACCAGGAGAGTAACTCTCCATCATGAGTACTGAGCAAAAAAGAGGAAGGAAGAACAAGCAGAAGATAGAGCTTCTGAAGGGAACTGCAGAAAAATTTCTGAAAGATTTTGAAACAACCAACAGTGTTTCTGCTTTTCATTTTCTTAAGCAATTTACATATCTATAATTTGTACGTAACTGATATCAATGGAAATGATAATGGTCTACAGACAGGACTTTATGTGACTTAGTCACTGTCGAAAACTAACGAAGTGGCTCAAAACACCATGAAGGTCAAGAGAAAAAAAAATCAATAAAACAAAAAAACTGGGTTTTTTTTTTTGAAAAATAAATGAAACCGATAACCCACTAGCAAGATTCACAAAAATAAAAAAGACAGAAGACACAAATCATCAATATCAGGAATGAAACAAGATCTCACTAGAGATGCTGTAGTCTTTAAAAGAATAATAAGATGACACTACAAACAACTTTATGCTCATAAATTTAACAACCTAGCAGAAACAGACCAGTTTCTCCAAGGCCATGCACTATCAGAACTCAACCATGATAAAACAGATAATCTGAATACCTTATAACCATTAAAGAAATTAAATTTACAATTAAAAAGATCACCAAAAAAAGATAAATATATGGGAAAAGATTGTTTCATTGGGAAAAAATTGTTTTGATGGATAATTATACTAGACATGTAATGAAGAATTAGCACCCAAACTGACAAGATGAAAGATTCAAATGCCTGCTAATAAAGCAAATTATCAGCCCCCAAAGACCAGTTGAATCTTCAGAGGAAACAGTGGAGAGGTCAGGAGAAGAGCTTATGAGGGGTTTGTTTATGGGAAATTATTTTCTTTAAATCTGGGCAGGCTGTGTATGGTGCTCAGCACCAGGCTGTCCTGGAGTATGGGATTTTGACATCCATTCTACTCTGTACCTCTGTCTGTCCAAGTTCTGAACACTGTTTAGCTTAGATCTCATGCTGAACACAGGAGACAGTGATGGGGCTTGATGGATAGTAAAAAGTTGCTCCATGACCAGTCAAGGTGAAATTGAACAGAACTAGTTGTGAATTTTCCTACAAGAGCAAAAAACAGGTCATACTGACACTGACATGCATTCATTTATTCAGCAAAAATGTACTGAGTGCTTACTGTAGGCCAGGCACCATGCTCAGGCCTGAAGTTACACAGATTGATCCCTTTAAACCCAACAGAGCAGAAGAACCGGATCAAAAGCCATCACAGCAGAAACATAGAAATGTGGCATAGCGCAAATCTGAAAGGAATAAGGAATCATTCCTGAGTTAACACACAGTTACAAAAACTGTTTTGCAGTTTTGTGTGTTAGAGAATAAATCTCCCAAGACTCATCTTTGACCAAATCTCTTCTAATCATTTTCTCCTTTTTCTGAACTACCAGTGTTTAGAATCATAAAGTTAATGAAGACTATATCTTTAAAAACTGAATTTTTAAAAATTCCTAGAGAGACAGACCACGAATTTGCTACAATATAAGTACAAGTACCATACTCTTTATAAACTTATTTGATAAGATAAATATATTCAGAAAATAAAAAATGAAAGATAAAAATATTATTTAGGAAGGCATTTTGATATGCCACTTTGGATAAGGTAATTCCATGGTAAGTAGAGAATGACATTGTTTTCAGAGCCAACTTTATTTAGGAATTTACTATAATGTGATATAGAATGTAGACCGACTATATTTGAAATTCAGTTGTGCAGTTTTGAATCGTTGTGGTCCTCTGTTAAGTGCATATATGTGTGTGTGAGTATGCATTTGTGTCTGTTTAATAGAGAGTGGCACAAAAAATAAACCATTACAGAAGTAGTTATGTGAGGGGCACCTGCGTGGCTCAGCCGTTAAGCGTCTGTCTTTGACTCAGGTCATGATCCCAGGTCCTGGGATCGAGCCCCACATCGGGCTCCCTGCTCGGCGGGAAGCCTGCTTCTCCCTCTCCCACTCCCCCTGCTTGTGTTCCTGCTCTCGCTAACTCTCTCTCTGTCAAATAAATAAATAAAATCTTAAAAAAAAAAAAAGTAGTTATGTGAAAGGATTTCAATCTAAAATGGAACCATAGGGACCCCTGGGTGGCTCAGCTCAGGTCATGATCCTGGAGTCCCGGGATCGAGTCCTTGATGTAGGAGAGTCTGCTTCTCCCTCTGACCCTCTCCCCTCTCATTCTCTCTCTCTCTCATTCTCTCTCAAATAAATAAATAAAAACTTTAAAAAAATAAAAAATAAAAAAAATAAAATGAAACCATGGGATATGAAATGGAGGCATGGGACTTCAGGAACACATCCAAAACTTAAGAACTGAGAGAATGATTTCCATCAAATGCCTGATTTACAGAAGACCAAGACTTCTCTCCTGACCAGTGAACATCCGCCAAGAATCTCTCCTCATCCGCAAGCCAATAAACAGTGTTTGGACTTTAGCTGCATGTCCTCCTCTTTACACTCCCTGCCCATAAACACAGCCTGCCCTAAACTCTCAACCCATGTGCCTATAGTCTGCTACCACATTCATTACCCAAATTGCAATTCCTCTGCTATTTCTGAATGGTCATGTGACCTTGCCTCAGTTTATCCCCTTATTTGGGTTGACAGTATATGTTTTTACTAGATGGATTTTAAGTAATTATAGAAAAATGTCTTTAAGCCTCTTTGTTTTTTTCACATGATACATTATTTAGCAAGTTATTATACACAAAGTCCAATGTAGTTCTAATTTTCTTAGTTCCTTCTTTCTAACATCTTTAGGTTCTTGGAATTTCTTTCTCTGCTATTTTAGAAATTTTTGAGATTAGATCATTTATCCATTGCAATAACAACATCCAAGAAAGTAATATTCCTCACTGTATTGAACTTTCAATTAAGCCAAGTAGTGTAAGGTCAATCAATATTGTAATTGGGAAAAGATTATATTATTGTTGGCTGCTTTTGGCATATTGCCCATGGGCTATGTGCCAGATTAATAAAAATATCCAGTATTTGGTGTTCCTGGTAGTTCATATCTTTTCTGTCCCTGAACTAGGGTCAGTATGTTCTCTTTGAGATTTGTAATTCATTTTTCCCCCTAAGTCAAATTTCAAATTGATCTACCTTGACTGTGATTAGTAATTTATAGAATTGACGTTCATCAAGTAGATTGTTTTTGGCATATTCATAAAATATTTATTATATTTTAAAAAAGAGACAGAATCACATTTTGTTTCTGGTAGAAAAAGGCATTTCAATTTGTTATTTTATGATTGAGTCCAACAAACTACAGCTCATGGGCCAAATGTGACTTGCAGCCAGTTTTTGTATTTGACATTTTATTGAAACACAGCCACACCCATTTATTTGCATATTACCTGCGCTGTTCTGGGGGTGGGGCTACAAGGTCAAAGCTTAATAGTTGTGACAAAGCCAACATTTGCTTGCCCTTTGGTCTTTTATGGAAAATGTTTGCTGACTCCTGCTATAAGAAAAAATACTTTTGAATTTTAGTTTGTTGCCTAGCAACTTTCATTAATAATAATAAACTAAAAATTACTACATGGCAGGCACTGTTCTGATCACTACATTGTTTAAGTTATTTCAGATTCACAACTTATGTTTCAGAAGTGTAGGTTATTTTAATATTAAAGACGACAGTACTGAAACATATAAAGGTTAATCCACTAGTCTAGGGTTGCACAACTAACAAGTGGCAGTGCAGGGTTTAAAACCCTAAGATTTAGCTTTACTGCCTACACTTTAACCACTATTATTGCCAGATGTGATCTTTCTTAAGATTTTTTTTTTTTCTTGAGTTCACTGTCATCCTGATGTTTTAAATTCGGGTATTACATTATACTTTTTAATGTGGAAAACCACACTATGTCAAGAAAGATTTCTTTAAAAGATTTATTTATTTTGAGATAGAAAGAGAGAGAGCAGGGTGAGGAAGGGCAGAGGGAAAGGGAATCTCAAGCAGATTCCCTGCTGAGGGCAGGGCCTGACCCAGGCTTGATCCCACAACCCTGAGATGGTGACCTGAGCAGAAATCAAGAATCGGACACTTAATCAACTGAGCCACCCAGGCGCCCCAAGAATGATTTTTTGAATATTATATTATCATATGTACTAGTAAAGTGAGTCTTTAAAAAAAAAAAAAGATGCTGATATATTTAAAGTTCACCTGATTTTCCACAATTCTAAATATGAGGAAACTACTCACTTGCACTTTTTCCTTTCAGCAACAATACTATAATAGTTGTAAACATAATAACTCTGTGGCACTTTCGGATATCATATGGTATCGGTTTATTTGTACTTTTTAAGTCCTCAGCAATTCAGTAACTAACCAGAACATTTGCTTAGCTAGAATATTTCATTTGCAACCATTTCAACAAGTTTCCCCCCCTTTATATACAAAGTGGGACCATTTGGTGAGTTTAAGGAATAAGTCAGTCACATCAGGCCCTGCAGCAGATATTGCTGTCACCCACCCAAATCCCTTCAGATCTCTTTTACCAACTCTCTGTACTCATTTCCTAGGTTCTGGGTATTTTGCTGCTCAGAGTTGACACCTGGCCTTTAGTGATGTGGCCCCTAGCACTAGAACTCTCTCACCTCTGTGTAGAGAGAAAGAGGGAAGGAACTAAGATACAGTCAAAAAGTAGGATGCACTCTAGGCTGACAATTACAGATTAACAAATCTTAAATAAAGAGGGGGGGAAGGCCATAAAATGACAAGAATAGCAACCAAAACTGTAAGCAAAAAAATTGACACTTTTATTTCTATGATCTTCCCATATACAGCAGTAAATGAAGAAAAAGAAAGGAGGGAAGATAGTGTGAGTCTCTCTGGCAGAACTATCTCCTCAACCTCTATGTTCTTTTTGATTTTTCTTCCACATTCTTTACTACATTAAAGCTGCCTTGGCCTGGAGCATCTGGGGAGCTCATTCAGTGGAGCATCTGACTCTTGGTTTCGGCTTAGGTCATGATCTCACAGGTTGTGAGATTAAGCCCTGCATCAGGCTGTGAGCTCACTGGGGTATCTGCTTGAAGATTCTCTCACTCTGTGCCTCCCCTACTCATATGCTCTCTCTTTCTCTCTCTCTTTCTCAAATAAATAAATCTAAAAAAAATAAAAAGCTGCCTTAGGCCTAATTTAACTTGAGTTTGTGTGTGTGTGTGTATGTGCACTTCTGTGTGGCCAAAAGTATACAAATATATGTGTACATATGTGTGTATATCTACACAGAAACACTCATTCACACATATTGGTTCTTCCTCTTTGGTAAAAAGAGTTGAGTAAGAAAGAAAAGAGAAAAGTGTAACTTTTTCATGGTCTTTATTCGTCAATATTCTCAAATTAAAATTATAATATAAAAAATATTGCATTCAACATTCATTGGTTCTTGCCAAACTGAAGTAGATTTTTTTCTTTTCTGAATTAATTATAACATGTAGTTCAAGGTATAGTTTCACAATTACTTTGATTTCATAATTTGCTTTTAATTACAAATTTGAGTATCCTAAAACACTAAAGAAATCCAGGACCCTCAGCTGATGTATGACCAGTGAATAAATTCTCATAAGATACTTTGTAATCAGGGGAAATCAAAGGGCTACACACTGAGTGAATAGAGCATTTCCCTTTCTACCTTACGTAGAATGATGGTCTTTAAACTGGGGCATCTATAACCTTAGGAGTATATAAAGTTCAAAGCATATAAAAGACTATATCTTTATGGTCCAAGTGTCCCATTTCTGAAAGTTGATCTGCATCAGCAAAGATCTTTGGCCCAGTGGCATTCCCTTTCTCACATGTCCTTCATGAAGGGACTTTTCTCCTGATTTTCAAAAGAATGTCATATTTTACTCAGATTATATTTTGTTGTTATGTCCTATAGCACACAATCCTGCACAATGTGATAATTCCTGTCAATAATGAATTTACAAGGAAGAATTGAATGAATCAAATGCCAAGCAACAAAGCACTTTTCAATTTAGGTTATTCTCAGATTGTTATTTAAAAAAAATTGAAGGAGAACTTAATCTAGTTATCCACTTATGAATAACTAAACACTTTTTATGATAAATCAAAGTAAGCTCTGAATGCAATAGCAAAACTTTGAGGAAATGAATTATATTGCTATAAAAAAGCTTGTTCTATTCCTTCTACTTATTTATGGAGATAAAACTTTTTAGTGTTTATATTTTTTAAGAAACAAAGGAACAGGGGTAAAATTAATACTGGAATCATATCTCATTCTAATAATCAATAACTTGTGTTCATGAATTGTATACTGATTGGAAAAACCAAAACTCCTCTCATTCCATTAAAAGCTATATTTTCAGTAAAATATTTTCTTTTAAGATTTAATAAAGATAAGAACTTATAAAATCTTTGTCTCATTTTGATCAATGTGTATAATTGCACATTAATTTTTTTTAAGTATATGTATTTAAGTAATCTCTACACCCAATGTGGGGCTTTAACTCATGACCCTGAGATCAAGAGCTACTCATTCTTCTGACTGAGCCAGTCAGGGGCCCCTGAACATTAATTTTTTAATAACTAAAGGACTTGCAGCTTCTTACCAAGATGGAGTTACATACATGGGTCTATCTCTATGTTCTCTATTCTGTTCCATCATTATTTTACTAATACCACCTTGATGTATGTGCCTTTATAGTAAGTCCTGAAATTAGATAGTGTGGATGCTTCAGCTTTCTTTTTTCAGAGCTCTTTAGGCTATTCCAGTTTGCCTTTCCTTATCAGTCTTAGAATTCAGATTCAGTAGTTTGTCTACAAACATTTTTGCCACAGATTTTGATTGGTTTGTGTTTGCTCTTTAGATGGGTTGAGGAAAATGGACCTCTTGATTGAGTCTTCTTGTTGAGTCTTCTACTTCGTGAACATACTATATGCTGAAAATACAAGCTAGGTGTTTTCCATTTCCTCTTTTAATTCCCTGTTTTCCCTTCCCTACCTGGCTTGGTAATCCAGGACACCAACCTCTATAGACTGTATCAAGGGCTTCCTTATCCTCTGCTTCTCATTGGCTTGTGCCAAAGAGGACACCCATAAGAGATCAGAAGGCAGAAAGTGAGGGAAGGTGAGTTTCATTACCAAAGGCACAGCTCCTATTGAGCAGCCTTCTTCCACAATTACAACTCTTTCTGGACTTTTCTCCTTCAGGCTTACCACTGGCAACAATATCCACTATCCTTCACTGATTCCTCTTACGTCTGCCAAAACCTTTGAAACTGACTCCTATTAAACTCTCTTAAATTGTTCCTTTGGGATATACCATCACTTTACTCCATGGTCATAACATTGTGTATGTGTTTTCAAGTGACATTTAAAGACAACATAAATTTGATTACACACACACACAAACACACAAACACACACACAGAGTCTCTAATACTGGTAAATATATTTACATGTTTGTGATTTAAATCAGATGACCAATATCCTTTAATATGTATTTTCATTTTGCAGGACACAGCTATGTTTGTACATACAGAGGGATGTTGGCTTTCATTAATAGATTTTCATATTCTATGAGCTTTCTCACAAATAAAATGTGATATGCTATGAATTCTGAAATCATATAGTACATATAATAAGTAGATAAGATGAAATGATTATTTCTCCCTGGATCTATAAACTTTGAACTGTAAGATCAAGAATTTTTAAATGTAATACATGTTCTAAAAACATTGATTTTTGTAGATGTAAAAACAAAATTTAGGTGTAAAGTGTATTATTCTACTTGTGGTTTAAAATGTGGTCTGTAAAATTTAGCTTACTAAAGTGTATATTACAGAGTCACATTTGGAAAGGAGAAAATTGTGATGAGATCCATATAATGTGTTCCTTTAAACAAGAATGTATGTATTGCATTGAAATGGGAAGCAGTAAATATTATAAACTATCTTCTTTGCTATCAGAACTCTGATAAGACAATGGAGTACAAAGTAAATTACCTTAAGAAGATAAAAAGCTAATGCCATCATTTTTCCATATACCTGAATTATCACTGATGAGAAATTTCTAATTAGCATTTTGACCTTTAAGCAGATAATTCAGTGAAACTTTCATTAGTAGTAGATCAAGAAGAAACTGCAAATTAAAATGCAATTTTCTGACTTGTTAGAAAATCTGCTTACTGAATTTAAGGACATCCATATATAATTTTCATTATCAATGAAACATGCTGATAAGAGAACCATTCAAAAATATGTCACAAAGGATATATAAATTACAAAGTTTAAAAATTTAGATACTACTTTTTCTACATTACTAAACGAATCAATTTCATGTAGAGTTGTTTAAAATGAGCTAAGGAATAATATGTACTACTTGCCCTTATTTCACTAAATTTTAAGTAATGCTTTTCTTTTGATATTCAAACACTATTATTGAGGTTAGCAGTGAATTTTTTTTAAGAATGAAATGGACAAATTTTCCCTTCTCACAAAATTTTCCACTAGTTTTTGGAGAGTGCGAAGTAAGAAAAAAATAGTTTTATTGTTTCTAACCACTTTTTATGGGGAGACATGAAAATCACCAATTCCATATCTGACCAATTCTTCTATCTTAATTGTTTTGTGGAACTATGTAAACAAATCTTTACAATGTCAAGCTTACAATGTCCTTACACTTATCACTAGCAGCCTTTTGGAAAACAGCAATAGATATCCTCCTTTTACAGATTGATTTCTCGTCACTGAACAAATTAAAGTGTTACTAATGATGGCAATGATTCTGGCCCTCAGGACAACTCCAGTGACTACATGTGTTTATGATGGCTATGTTTGCTACTCATGCCCTTTTGAAAAGCCCAAGGCTTGCTCCCTGGCATAGATAAGATCATTAAACGCATCCCCTGATTATAGTCTCTCTGCAATTGCACTGTGGGATAGAGCAACACCATGAGAAGATTACGAGTATGACTGTCATTACTGCAAGTCTTATTTGCACAAATTTACTACAAGAGAATTAAAAAGTAAAATCCATTTCACATCAAGACTAATAGCCTGATATTGACTAATAGTAAGAAATCTTACTGTGAAATCTAGAGCCAGTGTATCATTGAGGTGGATTACCTATGTGAGGGTTAAAGGTACTACAATTTCTAACTATACTGGAATTAAAATTTTTAAAATGTATTATAAAGGCAGCCATGATTTTAAATTGTACATTTTCAGAACTTAAGTTTCACAGGTTGTGAAGTGAGAGACTTAAATCTATTTAATACATTATCTATAAGTCTTAGTGAACATTTGAGAATCATTTCCTTTTTCTTATATAGAAAACTTTTAGTAAATGCCTACTACATTCCTAACAATGAAATATAGTCATTATCTGGTGTTCAATCCTTTATATGAAACAGGTTGCAGGCATTACATATAATTGGGGAGGTTATTTATATGATTAGGAGTCCAAGAAAATTGTATACCATGCCATCATAAAAAAAAAAAAAAAACTTTTCTTAATTTATAGCACTCAAACTTAAGTATCTATTTCCTCTACTTCTTGTTTGTGCACCAACGCAATCAGTATGTGAATTTGAACTGTGTTGGCAAAGCTTATGGAAATGACACGCAGCATAACATTTTAATGATTAAATGTGTTTATCAGAAATAGCTAAATATTCTTAAAGAAGAAACACCAAACTCTAGATGTGGTCTCAATGAAACTAAGTATGATGTATAAAAACTACATTTGCTTTAGAAAATTTTCATTAAAGTGTGTGCCAAGTCTGTCTGATGAGACAGTAAATTAGGGAAGGATGTCACTGAAGACTGAAAGTCTGAGAAAATGATACTCAAAATACATGACAAAGTTAAAGAACTATGAAGCTAATAATAAGAAGAGAAGAATGAAATGGGAAAATTAGAAGGGAAGCGAAAGAGACTAGTTTTAAAAAGGGTCAATCTGTTAAGCAGTCAGATTTGCAACTATGTCAGGCATATTACAATTTACAATTATTTAAAACTTCTGTGGGAAAGGACCCACTCAGTTACTTTATTAATGGAGATACATTGTGTGTGTATATAATGAAGTAAGAAGGAAGGAATAAGATCAGTTGCTGCAAAACTAGAGCTCACAGAAAACTGCAATAGAATAATCACCCCTAGCCCTAGGCAGCAACAATCGTTCTAAACAAGTATTCCAGTAGTCGTATCTGTGGCCACAGTGCCTCTCTTTCTGTCCTGTTCTTTATTCTTCCTTACTACTTTACTGCAATGTTCTCTCTACTGTAACTGTTCTCTCTACTTCATGATCTTTTTCCTCATGACTAATTACCCTTCTTGGCTTCTCCTTATTCAGTTTTCTATGCCTCCCCAATTTCGACCACTCTATTCTCTACTAACTCTCCAGTGTTCCATGTTCAATCGTTAAAAATAGATATCTTCTCAGGGACCCTCGGTGGCAGAGTTGGTTAAGCGTTAGACTCTTGGTTTCAGCTCTTGTGTTGAGTCGTGGGATTGAGGCCCGCCTCAGGCTCTGCACTCAGCAAGGAGTCTGCTTGAGGTTCTCTCTTCCTCTCCCTTGGCCCCTCCCCCCCTTTCTTTCAAAATAATAAATATAGCTTTAAAAAAGAGAGAGAGGGGCGCCTGGGTGGCTCAGTCGTTAAGTGTCTGCCTTCGGCTCAGGTCATGATCCCAGGGTCCTGGGATCTAGCCCCGCATGGGGCTCCCTGCTCAGCGGGAAGCCTGCTTCTCTCTCTCATTCACTCCCCACTGCTTGTGTTCCTGCTCTCGCTATCTGCTATCTGTCTCTCTGTCAAATAAAATAAATAAAATCTTAAATAAAAAAATAAAAAAGAGAGAGAGAGAGATCTGCTTGAACCAGCGAGTCATGATCCAGGTTAAAGTGTTTCTGATGGGCTGAACATCTTACTATTTCATACTCTACTCTTTAAGCATGAGTGTGAGTCTCAGGTACCAGTTATTGTTGGAATATCTAGCTCCATATTGTACAAAGCATAGAGTAATGTGTAATTCTCTGTGAAAAAGTCAAAAATTATAATGGACATGAGAAAAATAGGACTTTCCCTCTGGCCACCATCAATTTAGACGCATCTATCTACACATGCCCAGTTGATTAATTAGACTAACTTATGCAATGTCCCAAATTCCTTTAAATTCCTTGTTGCTCTTTATTAAAATAATTCATGTGTTCTAATAAACAAATTTAAACAATAAAAAATATGTAAAATAAAAACTGGAAATTCCCCATAATTCACCCTGAGAAAATTGTTATTAACAAATGGCTGTATCTGAACAGACAGTTCTCTAAAGAAGACATACAAATGGCTAATAGACACATGAAAAAATGCTCAACATCACTAGCCATCAGGGAAATACAAATCAAAACCACAATGAGATACCACCTTACACCAGTGAGAATGGCAAAAATTAACAAAACAGGAAACAATAAATGTTGGCGAAGATGTGGAGAAAGCAGAACCCTTTCACACTGTTGGTAGGAATGCAAGCTGGTACGGCCACACTGCAAAACAGTATGGAGGTTCCTCAAGATGTTAAAAATAGAGCTACCCTACAACCCAGCAATTGCACTACTAGGTATTTACCCCAAAGATAAAGATGTAGTGAAAAGAAGAGGCACATGCACCCCAATATTCATAGCAGCAATGTCCACAATAGCCAAACTGTGGAAGGAGCCAAGATACCCTTCAATAGATGAATAGATAAAGAAGATATGGTCCATATATACAATGGAATATTACTCAGCCATCAGAAAGGATGAATAC
>NW_025408849.1:0-42008 GCF_002201575.2 Neomonachus schauinslandi | reverse complement strand
TTTTTTTTTTTCTTTTTACGAGTGCCCACATTATACTTGGAATAACCTCACTTGGGAAGCCTTGTTGAGTTGACACAAAAAAGCACAGAAATATACCCATAAGAAAAATACCAAAGTCAATTTTAAAATACCTTACAAAAGTGCTCATGGAGTTCTTCCTATTGCAAAAGCTGATTTCGTGCTTACAGGCCTTTCAAGCAGGTGTGGAATCATTGGTGGGCCACAAAATGAGGATAGAATATAGGTGAAAGCACTTCGCCAGTGTCAAACCTGACAAAATAGAAGCTGTTATTTTTCTGTAACCTATATTTCTGCATAGTGCTTCTCTTAAAGACCGTTGTTCAGAATTCAGTTATTTATCAAAGAAATCATGTTAGCATCCTACCTGGCTGGAGGCAGAGAGCTGAGCTATGTTTATGTTTAATTTTTATTATTGTTTCTAGTTTTCTGAGCTACATTTATGCTTAGTCTTCATTTTAATTGTTTTTGTTGTGTTTTCATCTACAAACGAGGCATATTATTTGTGAAGCACCAAGGTCAAGAATCTTGTGGTTATTCTATGATGAGGCCATGTCACTTCATTCATTGTAAAGATTCTAGAAATTCGTCATACTTCGGTCTTTTTGAAGGGCATGGACCAGTGGTATATGTATAGAAATTGACCTTCCAGCCTTCCTCTGACCACACACATGAATTCCAAGTAGCAGCTAGAAAAGAATGAATGGATTTGGAAGTTGAACAACAGCCCTTAAGATATCCTTTTAAGTATCCTGAAAATATAAGTTTGCTACAAAGGAAGAAGAAAATGGACTTTTATCCTAAGATCCTTCCTCTAAATATAGCTGGAGATAGCTCTGTTGTGTCAAAGAAAACCATGAATTTTCCTTTTATTGCAGAGTTGAACGAGAAAGCGAAAAAACCTATCAGTCATGAAAAGAATGAGTCCGGTCAATTCACATGGTAAAGATATAAACTGAAATCCTTCAGCTAAAGATTTCATCAGTTCAGGGGAGCGCAGATGGAACAAGGATTTTCAAGATCGTTTAAGGAATTAAAGTATGAAAGGAGCCCCCATTGTTTATTGCTTCTGTTGGTTTGTTTCCATGTAAATTTGGAACTGCTTCATTTGGCTCAAATTATTTCACTTGGATTATGTTTATCCAAGTAAGAGACTTATCATTAACCTACAGCAAAATTCACAATTCACCATTCTGCCAAATATGAGACTTAATTAAGTTTTCAACTTTTTTGGATATTTCCTATCATGTAAGTTTAACCAGTCAAATATACTCATGTCTCAAATTCATTTAACTTAGTTATGGATCAATCTTATTTCTCAAGGATGGAAATTATCATATATCGTAATAATTCATATTGTGTACCTACAATGGACTACATACTGTAAAGAACTGAAATATATATGTGACACAGTTCATTGATATTTTAAAACTAACTAGAAAACACCAAGTTATATTTGGCTGTTAAATAGGCAAGGATAATTCTGCTTACTTGTCCAGTAAGTATGGGCACATACCAGTTAATTTTGAAAAATTTATTTAGAACTAGCACTTTTAAAGACTGAACTGAAACTCGTTCAAAAACTGATGTGTATTCTTTAGGGTTAAAAACAAGTGGTGGTGGCATGGATATTCAATTTAGCTAAGCTTAATTAACTAATGCTCAAACTAATTGTTAGATGGCTAAATTGTACATAATCTTACCAAATCTATGCTTTGGTATATGCCTATCTTTCTCACATTTTGAAATAAGAAAAATACAAGTGAATGGGGCAGAGGAAAGGGTTCAGTTGCATTTGCTATGTCATTAAATCCCTGCTAACCATTAAATACAATATATGGAGACTGTATCCAAACTATATTCGTACTCTTCAAGTTCTACTTATAATATGGTAAAATGAAAACAAACTGCTCTATAATTTTGTTTAATTATAATCATATAATTCATACCCAAGAAATGAGAATTCTTACACAATTTGAAATAACACAGTGGGCAGAAAATCAGGAAAATCTAGTGAGGACTAGAAGATTTACGCTTCTAAAAAATTCTTTTAATTTCTTTAGACATTCTAATAAAAGATGGGGTATGGAATCAAAAGTTTGGCAAGTTATTAAAATATTTGCTTTTCAGGCTTCAGGTTAGATTTTTTTTCCCTTCCTTCCTTTTCTGTCTCTCCCCCCGCCCCGGCTCCCTCCCCCCTTCTTCTTCTTTATTTTTGACAGTTCTTCTCAGGAGCTCCTCTAATTTTAAAATTTGAACATTAGATTGGATCTGAGGAGGAAAATCCATATATAGCTGTAGTCTCAATTTATTTTACTATTGCAGACAAATGGAGGAAACTTTATTCAAAAATTGCATTGAAACCATGATTTTAAACCTGACATTGACCTTGGAATGACTACTTGAAGTTGTGCTAGTTTCCCAGAGCAACCTCTGCTGTTCCCTTAACCACTTTGTCTGGTTATTGCATTTTTCTATTTTTTGCTTGCTAAATTTGGATCAATATTTATTTTCTTTTAGGTTAACTCTCCTTAAAGTTAACTGAAACAGTTTAGGCTATGTTATTTTATAAAATTACTTTTACGTAGCGTGTTGATGTTGATTTATTAATTTTTTTTTTATAAATCTTGTGCTTATTAAAGGATTAAGATTCACCTCTAAACCTCTTTAATGAAGGGCCAATATTTCACTCCTCTGGAAAACTGTAAAAAATAATATCCTGCTTTCCTTATTCTGTAGTTTCTATTGTGATGAGCAGGGTAACATTGCTTTATAAACTGCAGTTCCATGTCAAAGTAGTATTGCATTGACCGCATTGATGAAGGTCTGATTTAGCTTGTTTCAGTTATTTTATTTTGCTGCCCCCTGGTGGCCACCGCGTATCACTAGCTAACCCCAGGCGGACTTAACAAAGGACTACCAGTTCAAAACGAAAGCATAATATAACTGGAAGATATTTTCATCAGACATCTTTGTCCTATCCCTCATTATACAGACAAAGATAGTAAGGACCAAAGAAGAAGGGACTTTCTCATTAACCAAATTAGAAGAAGCATCCAGGACATCTCACTTTTGGGGAGAATTTGACAGAGGGAGGAGGCCGAATCTTAAGTCTGAATCCAACTTCACACTGTTAATTACTGTGTCTTCATTGGTAGAATAAGGATAACAATACTTACTACACAAATTTGTGGTTTGAATCAGGTGGGATAAATAGATGAAAAGTCTAGGTCAGGGTTGTATAAGGCAAGCTCTCAGCAAGTTAATCCTTCACTCCCTGTCTCTCTTCTTCTTTAACCTTCAAATTAATTAGGATGATGATGATTGCTCTATGTGCAGCCTATAATTCACCTGTAGAATGAGCCACGCTGTTTTATATTTGGAAATACTTTGCAAAGTGAGTCATAGGGAAAGTACTTTGAAGCCCATCTTGAACAAACTGGATGGACAACTTTTGATGGTTGGTTTTTCTTTGCCTTTGACATGAAGGGGCTCATACTGCAAATTTTTGGCGAAACTGAATTGCCAAAAAGTAATAATTTGGTGTTAAAAGCATACGTTGAAAGAATGCTCTCCTACTACTGGTTTGATCTACACTGAATCTCTATTTATTTATATAAGATATGACACTTTATTTTATAAAACCACACTTAGCTTAAAAGAAATCATTTTATTCACGCACCTTTCCAAGGTGGTATACATTTTTTTAATAAGATAATACACTTACATCTATTTAAAGAACTGGGTCAGAGTCACGTGAATGACTTCCTGACTATAAATTAGAAAACAATATTCTCTCTGTAATATATGTGCCACCAGGGCTAGAATTACAAATTGGGAGCAAGTAAGGAAATGGTGGTTGGCTTTCATTAGTATTCCAGTTCTGCTTCAGTCGGATTTACAAAGTGTGACCTATTGCTGCTAAGTCCATCATTTTGCCATCATTTCTGAGACTGTCAACTGGATGGTCATTGTGTAGCAGCCTCAGAACACTGAGATCTTCATTGCCTTATTACAGAGAAGAGACAATTAAATGACAAAATAAACTTTTATGAGCTCAGAAGAAATGTCTGACATTAAAATTTAGACATCTTTTTGTTGTTGTTATTCTCATCCCAGAGAGGGAGAAAAGTAAGAAACAGAGGGGACATGTCTGGGGAATGGTCCTAGTGAAGAGTAGAATTATATGATTTAGAGTATAATCAGGATAAATTTATATGCATATAGTTTAATTTCTAATTTACAGTCATCACCCACCAAATAATTCCTCCTATATCTTCTTTTTCTGACTATGTCTTAATACCTCAGGAATATTGCAGGTACTTGTCTGTACACAAATTTCACTCTATGGAAATTTTTATGCCAGATACAATAAAAACAGTTAAAGAAAACAGCAAAACACAGTCTTCTATTTCCTTGAATTTCTTTCTTTCTTTTTTTTAGCCTGACCTTGCTGACGTGAACATTCCTACTTCATACTATATATAGACAAATTGATATAAATTGATATACACTTTCCATTGACCCTAAAATAATGGATTAACACAGTCAGGAGGTTTGGATTTGGCAGCATTAAATACAATTTTCAGCCCCAGTAGTTCATTAAGATCCTAAGGTTATTCTGTAATAATGGAGCTTGTGAACTAAGAATTGATTACTCATTGTCAGAAATTACTCCCCATCATCAAACAGAGTAATAAGACTGTGAGGTATGTCCAGTTTTATTCAGTCTTTTTGAATACCTGACTGACACATGTGGAAAACACAATGGTAGGATATAGTTACAGTCCATGTAGAAACTTTTAAAATTGTAATATATAAAAAAACATACAAAGACATTAAAAGATTTGTTTAGGAAAGAATAAGTTTCCATGTCAATGAGCTTGATATGCCCCAGATGTATGTATCAAAGAAAATGCGGAAGGCTTTCTAGAGTTAGTACAGTACTGTGTAGCGTGTCGTCTCAAGACAAGTGTCAAATACTTTCCTGTCCCTAGAGTCCTATCACACATTTTCTGGTCCAAATATCCCACCATATCTTTTGTTTCTGATTTGTGGAACAAAGTCAACATCTGAACTCAGATGGGACTGCTTTGACTATTTTAATTCAAATGTGTAATAGCTAAATCAACAGTTTATGTAATAAAAACAATTTGCAAGGTCTAACAAAATAAAATTGAATTATGTAGTTCTTTAGGTAATAAAATATTAACCATAACTGAATATTGACTTTACTTTTTGATCCTCACAAAATTCACCACTATATGTATTATTATTATAAAATCTATTTTCCAAATCATGTTTGTCAAGTAAGTAATAAATGTATTAAATGACTGAGTGGAGGAAGAAGTGAAAGATGACAGATTGGGTAAGTAGGTTCAATTAAGCATGAACTGCAAATTGCACTCATACATTATTCATAGGTCTTTGTCATCAACTACATTTTTTTTTTTTAAGATTTTATTTATTTATTTGACAGAGAGAGACACAGTGAGAGAGGGAACACAAGCAGGGGGGAGGGGGAGGGAGAAGCAGGCTTCCTGCGGAGCAGGGAGCCCGATGCGGGGCTCGATGCGGGGCTCGATCCGATCCCAGGACCCTGGGATCATGACCTGAGCTGAAGGCAGACGCTTAACGACTGAGCCACCCAGGCGCCCCTGTCATCAACTACATTCTATATAGGATGAAAATAAAGCATAATTAATTTGATTAATCCTGATATTTTTAATAGAAATAAAATAACTTACCTGTTAAAAAGACCTTTATTTTTACTCAATTCACTGAAAAACAAACTATCATGTAATTGACTTAGAAATTGAATCAAGATATTTAGCTATTCTATTAATATTGTGAGGTATTTATTTGTTACTTAAGCTTTTTTTCTTACTTCACAGAAACATTGCATAAAAATCAAATATTTGCCAGAGTTAAAACATAGGTCCTTTCCAATAGCAAAGTGTCTTATAAGAATACAATTAATGTATATTTAATAAATTCTTTAAAACCGCTATCCACATAACTAGAGTAATACTGATTTGTATTGCCATTGGGAAAATAGTTTTGCTTTCTGGGCTAGAAATTCCTTGTATTGATATAATTATTAATAGTTTTCCAAATGGTTTCTTGAGGTTGTTACAAAATAAAATCCTAAATTTTTAAAGTGGAAGAGTTGGATTCTGATTTCTCCTGATTATTTGAAAAGTATAGATTGTTCCATGGCTTTTTGCTTATGGAATAACTACAACATTTTTGCATAGAAAAATATTCTTATACATGACTCATGCATACTTAGTGGTTCTTAACCATTTTGGGGTCCTGAAACTTATATGCTGAAAGCACAGGCATTCTGTCCCAAAAGTCCCCCTCCCCCCCCAACACACACCGTTTGTTTTAAGTTTTAAAAAGTTTAAAGATCCACTGCTAACTATGCTTGGGTTTGCTTTGAGTCATAAACACCAAGTCAAAGACTTTTGGATTTGATTCTCAAATCCAAAATACTTTTGGATTGACAAAATACTTGTGGTTGACAGACCAAGAGATTATTTGCTATCAGTTCGGATATGCTCCCAGAATGTAGCTATTAATGAAGTAATGTCCATCAATAAGATCTGAATAGATATTACTGAAGTTCAAAGTTTTTTAATGGTATGGCTGATGTAGTTTAGATCATGATCATTGAAATGGCAGACAAGATCTTGGTTTACTGGTGTAAGTGGACCCTGGGAGAGGAAATAGGAAATAAAAATGTGTGTTAAACTGTATAAGCAGTTAAAACCAACAGCATAAATGGTACCTCATTGTGGTTTTGATGAGAGGTGATTGGGGGGATGGGGTAACTGGGTGATGGGCATTAAGGAGGCCACATGATGTGATGAGCAACTAATGAATCAATGAACACTTTATCAAAAACTAATGATGTATTATATGTTGGCTAATTGGATTCAGGTTAAAAAAAATAGGCTTGGATTCATTATAAATATAGGAATGTTAATGAATATACAAAAATCAGTATTCCCAATAAACCAAGAGTATAAATTATATACTTATTCTAACAAAGAAAAAAAAAAAACCCAACAGAATAAGCAAAACAAGAGAAAGTAGAAAGGTAGGAGGGAATTTTCTTAAAAAAAAAAATGTAAAAAAAAAAAAAAAAAAGGATTGAAAGTCATTGGATATACCAAGAAAAAATTGAAAAAGAGTCATGCTAGTTATATAATATTCATAACAATTGCCCCAATGTTATACTCCTAAGGTACCAGTGTTTTGTGTAGTTCTTAGGTTATAACTAAGATTATGGTTTGGAAAAATCAATCAGAAAATAAAATCAGTTGGAGTAACATAAAAGAATGACTGGTATTATAATAGAAAAACAATGCCAGTATTTATCATCTAATGAAAAACTATGAAAAGATAATAAAACTCCAGTGATTAGATTTCATAATTAGAAATATGTTATACATTGAAACAATTTACTGTTCTCATCTGTTGTACCACTTACAAAATTCACCATGGAAATTTTCTAATTTAACCCCCAAATATTCTATTTTGTAAAAATGTAAGACAAATTTATAATATATTTTCTGTGTGGTTACATAAAGTTTTAATGGTTACATTGGCCATAGAATTACAGAATGCTAGTTATGGAGAGAATTTTAAAGATTTTTAGACTGGGAAGAACTAATAACATCATTCTATTTCAAGACCTTAGGAACATCCTTAAGAGTAGATTGTTATCTTGAATAAACTATGCTTTAACCATAAGGACATCCAGGTGAAGGAAACTGACTAGACTAGGGCAAATATATTTACTGATAAAGAGAACATTAACCATTTATGGGAGGTAATAAGCCCTTATCTGATACACAGCCCAGAAAAATTACTGCTTTTCTGAAAACTTTAATTACTTTTTCCCAATATTGTAACATGGTTTTAAACTTTCACTTACTTTTTCTTCTGACATTTCTAAGGTAAAGGAGAAACAGTTATCAATAGCAATATATATATATATTTTTTTTTTCAGTCAGCCATATGGGTAAGTACAATTAGTTGACACTTAGGTAATGTGGTTTGTTAAAAACCTTCCATCCTAAAATAGGTATCCCATCTGTGGGTTGATGACCCAAATTGCTATTATTAGGCTCACTTTTCAGGTAAGATAGTAAGGCTGCAGAAAGCCCTTGAGAAATGCAAATAAACTATCACTGATCTTCCTCAGATTATTATGGAGACCTTGGAGCCTTTTATTCTCTGTCAAATGTGGAGGTCATGAATTCTTCCTGGTACCTCAGGTGAAAGCTCATGAAATGTGCATTAACCTCTGTAGGCATATTTTTCTTTCAATTAGAAAAAGTTGTTCAGTGTTGCAAGGGAATTCTTCATAAAATCTATTGCTTTTAACATTTCTTGTTGCTTTCTTACTATTATAGAAATCATAAACTTGGCAAAAAGGTCACTGAACAAGTGGACAAAGAACCATTCTAGGAGCCAGAGAAGGAATAATTATGAATAAATGTGAATTTCATGAAGTGAAAATTTGAATCTGAAACTGAACTTCTATATTCTGAATGATTAAAACTTTCAGCTATGTATTAAGTGAAACTCACTTAAAATTGACAACTTTTGTCCAATTGCTTGAGTCACGGTTCATGCCAAATCTACAGATCTAAAATTATCGTGTTTTCATTTATTTGGATTGTTTCCACATTTAAAAATAGATTTTCATAGAATATCTCTATTTAATACAGGTACCCAAGACTGTCTTATAAGTCTATGGTAAAAAGGGGGCATGCCTGGAACTCAGTAGGACACTCTCTAAAGAGCTTGTATTAAACAGCTGAAAGGGTCAATGCAGTGTTTGTTTTTCCCATTATCCACAAATTTTGCATTATGGTTATATTATCTGAGATTGTATACAAAATAGTTTCATAAAACATTCACTTTTATATTATCAGAAAACTAAACAACAATAATACTAGATTTAAAAAGTGATACTCTATCATTGTTAATTTGAAGGCCATTCCCTAACTATTCATTCATATTTACTCCTATAGGATTTGGCCATATTTTCTCACTTTATTTTATAGGCTTCATACATAGGTTTATGTATGAAGCTGCAGGTTTCTTTTTCTAAAACTGACATATAACTTTCTCTATCATCCATCACCCATCATTTACTAGTATGGAATTTCTGGGGTTGCATAAGGATATAAGGGTACTTAATCAAGGTAGTCTTTGTAATCATTTATTAGTGAAACTATTAAACCCAACGGTTCTACTGTGCACTCTAACTACATAATCAAAGATAGTTTTTTTAAAATCTTAGTTCTTTGAATGCATCTTTTTTGAATTCACAAACTTGATAAATGGAGCATTTAGATTAGATGCTGAAGAAACAATATTGATTTGTGTTTTTTCCTTTGTAATAACAAGCAATAAATCTTCAGACATATTGTTAAAACTTCTGGCATTTCAGATTCATTATCAATCAAGGGTAATCAACTATAAAGTTTTGGTTTAAGTGGTGTTTGACAAAAAACAAATTTCACTTCATCTTAGAGGAAAATGTTGTTTCTTTTAAGTTAATGGGAAGTTTAAAGATTATGTTGGTTATCTTTAAAGATATGTTGGTTATCTTTGAGACTATCAAATAACTATAAGAAATCTCAATACGTTATGTTTTAAGTATGTAAAATCCATAAATTTAAGCTTAATATTTGATATTCCCACTAATATTTGCGAAGAGCAGCTAAGCGATACAAATGAATGTTCCTGAAACTCTAATTTTATGTAGATCAAATCTGAAAATCATGAGACTCCAGCATAAAAAGTGACCTCAGAGTATTAAGAGGTCTTTCCATTCACAAAAAATACTTCATTTTACCTAGAGATTTTGTGCAAAAAATTATATTTGAGAATAAGACAAAACATCTAAATGTGGATCTCAAAAAGAACAAGTGACCAGATTTTTTTTTTTTTACAAGTATGTTTAATTAGATAGGCAAGTTTCTCTTTAGCAGGTAGTATTGAGAATTTGTGAGCTGGAATTGATGTAGAGGATTCCTTGGAACTATATGTGAATGGATGTGTGAATGTATGTATGTGTGGGTATATAATTCTATTTGTTACCTTTCCTCTTTTTGACTGAAGTAGCCACCACTAATACACTCCATAGGTATTTAGATAAATACCTTAATCCCTCTGTTAGGGTATACATCAAGGCTTATGTCAAGTTACCTCAAAGTCTCTAAATATGCAGGGCAAGCCAATGTGTTCTCTGCCTGTTATCTAAAATTTGAAAATTTGACAAATACATTTTTAAAACACCCAGTTTCTGAAAAAAAAGAACAACAAATAAATTAGAGATTTGAATAATATGGGCTGTGACTTCATGAAGAAAAACATATATGTTGACATTTAAAAGATTTATGAAAAAAAGTCCGCTGGAAAATCTCAACTAAGTAGTAGTTTTTCTCCCTCTTTCTTGAATAAGTTCACCTAACTTTAAGAGAGGAAAGTACTTCAGCTTACAAACAGCATTGGATTGAAAAGCATTGCTCTTTATATTCTTGTATATTAAAAGCTAAAGAGATGGAAACTGGGGCGCCTGGGTGGCTCAGTTGTTAAATGTCTGCCTTTGGCTCCGGTCATGATCCCAGGGTCCTGCTCCGAGGAAAGCCTGCTTCTCCCTCTGCTACTCCCCCTGCTTGTGTTCCCTCTCTCGCTGTGTCTCTCTCTGTCAAATAAATACAATCTTAAAAAAAGAGAGAGAGATGGCATCATGAGATTTTATGTAATAGAATGAAGAGCAGTACTTTTTAATCGAGAAGATGTATATGTCAAGACCCATAAAAAAAAAAAAAAAGGTTCCTTATGCAGTTTTCCTGAAACTAGAATTCCAGATTCCATAAGAAGGCATGTAAGTCACTTCAATGAACTTGACAAAAGCAACAGGAAATTGGCTGGTGCTTCTATTTTTTCAATCCAACTATAATTGCATTGAAATAACCTAAAAGGACAGGGAACGATGAGGAAAATCTACACCATTCACCTTGTCTCCTAATCTATGGCCTTTCCAACTTGGATAAATGATAAACTTTGGAATTTCCTGTGGTATGGTGATTCTCAACTGTACAGTTCTTCCTAATTCTGGTTGTACATTAGAATTCCTTAGGAAGAATTTTCTTTTTAAAATACTGATTCCTGGAAACTCTAAAAAATTATGATAGATTCTCTGAGAGTAGAGCTGAAGAATGGGTAAAATGTTTCCCTGGTGATGGTAACAAGCAGGCAGACTTAAAAACTACACGAATTTAGATAAATATGAATAAGGAATAATAGAGTTCAGAAGAATTGGGTTTAGGAATTTAATAACAAGATCAGAAGTTTAACTCATCTCTACTGTGTGAACTTGAGCAAATTACTTAACTCTAACCCTGAGATACCTCATCTGTGAAGTAGGAATAATAGTCATTCCTACTTGACAGTGCTGTAAGGATTTAATGCAAAAAAGTTCAGGCACCGCCTGCATCAGTGTTAACTGGAATACATTAAAAATGGCAAGACCCATCTCAGATCTACTGTTAAGAATCTAGTAGCCTGGCATATGCATTTTCAATAAACTAGGTGATTTTTTTATATGATGGGTTATGACAACCATGATTTTAATGGGTAATAGAATACCCGTATGTATTAAGCACTCAATACATGTAAGCTCTAAGCTGATAAATGAAACTTTAGACTTCGTTAGTGTTTTCTAACCTCTCTTTTATATACTAGCTGAAAAGTTAAAAATTCAGTTAATCAGGGTTGCCTGGGTGGCTTAGTGGGTTAAGCATCTGATTCTTGATTTTGGCTCAGGTCGATCTTAGGGTCGTGAGATCGAGCCTTGTATCAGGCTCCACGCTTAGCTTAAGGTTCTCTCTCTCCTTCTGACCTTCCCTCCCCTTCTCCCCATTCACTCACTCTCTCTCTCTAAAAAAAAAAAAAAAAAATTCAGTTAATCAACCAAAAATGTAACACACATGTTGCCAAACTACCAATTTGCAGATTTGAGCCTGGTGTTACAAAAGACCATCATTTAATGCATTAATTCAAATTTACAACTTTTGGAGTCCTTTAATGTACCCAGAGTCCATGAGTTTGCTTTCTTTCTTAAATAACTGAAGTTAGGGGGAAAAAAATTAGATTTCCAAGCTGTAGTTGCCTTCAGTGAAATACATTAGAGAAGCAAGTGTCTTAGATGTTCAAATTTTAAAAATTGAGAACAAATATTTCTCTTGAAGGAACTTCTAATTATCTAAATTCATTTTAAGGCTTTGCATTACTTAATACAGTCATATTTTCTAGGTAATCATTTTATAGCCATATACATTGTCAATATACTCTTACCATAACTAAGAGGTGGTTAAGAGCATAAACTTTTGAATTACATGGACCCAAAATAGAATCCTTTGTCACTTACAAGTTATATGATTTTGGACAAGTTACTAAAACCTTATTTCCCTGTATGTTCTTATGTTTAATAGTAGTTCCTATCTCATATGATTTTTTTTTTACCTGTTATATAAGATAATGAAATGAACATGAGGTCTTCCCACTGTCTCATAGTTGCTTAGAACATGTTGCTTATGGGTGAATGCTGTTCTAGATGCTGAGCCTACATTAAGTGATCTGTAAATTAGAGAAGATTTATTTTTGTTTCCTTTTCTTATTAGCACAGATGCCTTTTCTTTGGAACTAAATAACTTAGTCTCACTCTGTGGCCTCCACTTTTACCCTCCACTAAATATGAATTATTAACATCATGATTTCATTACTCAATTTCTAAAGAAATATTATTATTTCACTAAAATTAATTAAGTGTTAATAGAGGGAACTGAATGTCTTTCCTAGGTCACTCTTTAATTAAATGGGATAAAATTCAATAATTCTTCTAGTGGTTTAGTTTGCATAATGACCAACATTTGTTGGTTTTTTATATTTTTATTTCTCTCCAATAGGTTGATAGGCAATTTCATTTAGGAATGCAGCAACTGATGAATTCTGAATCATCTGGGAGATTGATTAACATAATAAACTGTATTAAATCATAAACTTGAATTTATCATGAAATTGACAAAATTTTTCTTGTGATCTGGAAATATAACCTAAATTACTGGGTCAAGCCATTAAAGTGATTATGAATTAGACACATTACTTAAAAATCCTCCTAGACTACTTTAAAACCTGTGAATGCTTACTTAGTATAATCTTGCTATAACACTACCATATACTTCTTTTTATCTTTAAGTCTGCATGGACATAACTGCCTTTCTGTGTGCATTCATTTCAATAAATTACCTGTCCTGAATATACTATGAAGAAAATTAGTGATTTAACTAATTGAACTTACAGTACTTTGATTATTCCAAATTTGCAGTACTTTTAAGATTCAGATATTAATATTCTCTGAAATCAAGTGGAGAAATTTTAAGGAATTTAAACAAAAACAATGTTTTACATTATATTCTACAGGCAAGACCAGTAAAGTGACTAATCTAGAATGTTGACATAGTATGTAAAACTGGTTTCTTAACTTACTAAAAATGTGTTTTTGTATTAAACAATGTCTATTTATATGACTCCTAAGATCTGTGACTAAAAAAGCAAAACAAATTTCATATATTATGAGATTTAAATAAAATGAAACAGTAGCCTGTTAAGTAAAATTTAACCTTTCAGAATCTTACATTGTGAGAGCATTTACAACAATTGTTATTAAATTTACTAATGAAAATCAGAAAAATGGTGAAAATTTTATATATTTATAATAAATTTCATTATTCATAATAATAAAATTTACATTAATAGTAATAATGTAAATATATTCATAAGAATAAATAGGTATTATCACAATAATTTAACAAATGTCACTTTCTTCTTCTAAAACAAAATACTAAGTGTTATGGTCACACTGTATGAAGGGTACTCATGATAGTTATTTTCAGTAGTGCATCAGATCATTATTTATTAAGCACCTTTTTACCTGGTGGTATGCTGATTAATAATGTGTAGCTTTAATTACATTAAAGCTTTACTTTGAAAAGATGTTCAACTTAGTTTGCTTTATCAAGAAGGGCACTTACATTTTTTAAAATCAGTTTTATAAAAAATACATGACTGGTTACAGTAAATCAGCAGAAAGTTAGAAGGTAGAAATCACACTTTGGCTTATGGATTTAAGTGAATGTATCTCCAACCATTAAATTATAGATACTTCAAATACACACTTAAGTCTTAGAAATCTTCTTGACTATTAGGGACAAATTTCTCAAGTAATGTTCCAATATAATTGCTTCTTTTAAGTGATTTTTAAGGACATTAATGAGGTCATGATATATTACCAAATTATGTTAGATAAAGGTCCCACATACAATAAACAAAATTTTTGTGCCCAGTTACATACGATTTAGGGCTTAAGAAATGTTGAATATTGAAGTTAAAATTGCATTAATGGGATTTTTATATTTTTAATTTGGATATTGACTTCATAAGAGAAAACCTCTTTATTGTAATTCTGTACAAAGCTAAGGTTATAGATATTTTCATGTAGGGAAAAAGCATCATTCATTCTACTAGCAGATATCGGTTTTGCCCTTTTGAAAATAACTGTCTTAGGCTGATTTATAAATAAGGGAAATGACTTTTTAGGGGATTATCCTTATATTTATCCCTTTATTAATAGTCAAATTATTTGTAGGTAAAGAATTATAATTAAAAAATAGACCCAATGTGATATAAAAAGATAGAAAGGTATAAACCTTCAATATCTCTTTCAATAGAATTAATTGTTAAAGTGCAAAATGTAGTTTAAGTTATTGAGTTTATTTTGTAATAGTAGGGAATAACTCCTGCCAACTATTGATATCATGACCAAAAACACACAAATATAAGATAACCAATGTAACCTGTAGTCAAAACCAGATTACTGTAAAAGCTAAGCAATAGTAAAGGAATCAAGATCTCTATTTTAACTTTTTGGAAATGTCACTGATAAAGTAAACAATGTGGAGTAACAGTGCTTAAGGGTGGCAGAATATCAGTATATTTAAAGGTAGGCAAGAACTATATAGATTATTTAAAGATGGGAAAATAGGACATATCAAAAAGTTAGATGTGGAAGCATTTCATGGGGGAAAGATGCATTTAATATTTTAAGATTTTTTTGTATATAGTTGGGGAGTTACTGCTGAGAAAATAATACTTTATTATGGAATAAGAAAATTGACTTAGATGAAATTACAATAAAAGCATTTTTTAAATGTCTGGTTTGTAATAGAATTTAAAACCTTGGGGTTTGAAAATGGGATTGCCATTTATCTCTGTGCAGTACACAGATGGCGAAGTGAACAAGGAGATAGAAGAGAAAAATTCCTTACACTTCTTCCAGACCTTTGAGTATAACATAAATTAAATATTTTAAAAAGTTTTCCAATAGTTGGCTTTCAATTTTGACTACTAACCTTATTTATGCACTGATTCATTTATGCATTGATTTTTTATTATTTTTATGCATTAAAATCATACTTATCTGCAGTTAAGCAGAATGATTGTAGGTTATGTTGGCTATTGTAGTTTAAGTTGTAGTAACACATAGTATATTGAAAGTATAGGCTAAGTTTCTGAATACAGTTTATTCACTGTCATTTTTCACCCTTAAATAATCTTTAAATAAAATAATTTCCTGCTTATTAAATTTAATGAGTGTATGCCTTATAAACATTTTCATTTCATAGGAAAAAATATTGAGAACCTCATCAATATATCTTTAATTCAGCTATTTGAAGAGATGGCTATGCAGGGTACTGCTTTTCATTCAATAAGACATGAAATTTGAACACACTATATTCTTAATGTGATTATATTTTTCTAAGAGCATAAAAATCTTACTCATTTTATCACATAATAAATTGAACTTTTGGGTAAATTTTTGAAGAGAATATCTAGACAGAGCAAAATGGGAAGCTGAAGCAATAGTTCAAATAAGAAACTACTTTGGTCTCAAGTATGTATGTTTTCAGAATAGATGTTCATATCCAATTATCTAGAAAATGGCCTCAGATCTACATTTCAATTTCAATGCTCAAAATAGAACATTAATGCATCTCAGAAGATTTTGGAATTAATGAAATGAGCACTACTCTGGACTTCAGTCAGAGTAACCATGATGAGCAGATTAATGAGGTGGAAGAGATAAGAATTTTGGAACAGTATAACCTTGTTTTCATAATATTTATAGTTTAGAAAGAGAATGCTTTGCAACTCATATTTGAATCTTCAAATGTTAAGAAATTCAAATAAAATAAATTTAAAGTTGAAATTCTAAAAATCAAGTCCTGTTCTGAGAGACATGGGATCTGCTAATAAACAAATAAGCTTTTAAGGAATTTAGAGACTCTAAAATGTTGTACAGAAATTTCTAATGAGCTATGATTTTTCATATATAAAATGTATTCATATTTCCATGTACAAAATATTTATGGACACATAACCAAAAGCCAGTTCAGAAGGGAGACACAACCAGGAAAGCAGTATGTTAGGAACACTGAAGCCAAGAATAAGTGGAGGTGTGGTTGTCAAAAATAATGCTAAGGATACACATACCTCTCCATTTTTTCCTCTTTCCTCTTGCTCTCACACACACACACACACAAATACACATATATTCAAATATACACACACAGTGATACCTACATGTATCCACACATATGTGTATGTGCACATATAGGTATACTCACTCACACACAGATCTACCTAGACATAGACACACACACCCATACATGCAATGATGAGATAATTTTGGAACATTCAAAAAGAGTTAAAAGCAAACAAAAGACAAAGAGCAAGAACTAACCAAACTACATTTTGTTACAACCTTCTTCCTTCTGACAAGAATAATCCTGAAATGAACTGAGAAGAAATTCAAAGTAGAAATCTAAACAATGAAACAATGAAACTCAAGGTAGACAAGGAGAGGAAGCCTAGTTTCAAGTTTGAACAGGTAATTTATAAGCTCGTGCACTGATAACTTCTGCCAGTAATGGAAAAAATAGACAAAAGAATATAAACGATATTAAAAAAAGAAAGACTCGGCAAACTGTAGCTCTGTGAGTTTACTGGAGATTCTGGGCAAAATTTTAGAGATTATAAAAAGCCTTTTTTCCTTAATTTTTCAAAAGAAACAGGTTTAGATTTCTTAAAAAGAAATGATCATTAATATTTACAATGGGAATATTAAGAACAACTGTTACAAATTTTGGATGAGGTTTCTAGAGTAATAATAGAATGACAGAAATATATCTTGATTTTAGGAAAGCATTTACATAATCCTACATGACATTCTTTAATAATATAAATATAAAAAGGTGGTCTGGATGACATTTCTAGTGGGTAAGGAAGTTGATATTAATCAGGATGAAGGCCTCTGGTAGTGTTTTGAAGGGCCATATCCTTTTTTAACATATACAACGTGGCTAAAAAAAGAAGAAACGTTTATTTCTTGATTGATTACTTTATCTCCTTTTCAGTTCAACAGCCTACAAGGTAAAATAATTTCAACTTCACAGATGAAGGAACTAAGATTCATAAAGGTTAAATAACTTTCCTCATATCTGGAGGTCAGTAATTACAGAACTGGGTTTCAAACTCAGGTCTACATGACCCTTTAAATGTATTTCCTGAGAGGACAAAAGGCACGCATACCAAATCTGTGGTCCCAGAAAGCTGGGGAGTTATGTTAAAACATTGAATGATGGAATCAAAAGCTGGAAAGTAGGGAGTCATGGGTCAGAAGAAAAAAAATGAAATTCTCTTGAAATTAATACTAAATTTTACAAGAAACCTTCAAAAAATCAATTGAACATACACAAAATGTCAAATCAGGTTTTATCAGGAGATCATGTAATAAAGATTGTGAAATTTGAGTGTGAACTTTATTAGTCAGTAACAGCATGGTGATAAAAATAAACGTAATCTTCAACTGAGTTAATGGAAATACTGATGAGACAAAGGAAGAGGATCACACTGTTATCTTCAGATGTTGGAGGACATTGAGTAGAGTTTTCCATGTTAATCCAGGGTGTCATGTTCTAAAGGACATGTGACAAACTGGCAAATATTGAGTGATGTTTGCCATATGGACATTTAGAAGAGCAAGTGCTTTCCCTACCATACCTTGTAATTTGTAAATATTTGTTTCATTTGGGTGCCATTATTGTACAGGATAGTTTTTCTATGACAGCTTTATAAAAATTCCCAGAGAATAATGGTTCAGTAAGAAATGGAATGTTCTAGTCTCATAAGTGTAGCTATATGAGAAAAGTAGTTCTAAATGATGCTTGGTTTCTAAATTATATTTTTATATCTGGAAAATATCTATCTTACAAAATTTATAGTTTTTTTGATGATAATGCAATAGTGCTTATATTAACACTTTTTATGTATTTTTATATCCAGACATGTTATTGCTGCTATAATGTGTATTTTCCAAAAATGTATAATTTCCATATTTTTAGTGTGCTTTTATGAATGCTTTTCTTTGATGTTTATAAATGCTGAAAAGGCTCCCTTAAGGAGAAGAAATTTAAATGTAAATAAGCTTTTTAGTCAATTTAAAGTAAACAAATTGAGACATTATTTAAGGTATATACCATATTTTGTGCTCGAACACTGTCAGCATCTTATTCACGTAGCAGTTAAATAACTCAACTTTTGTGTTACATTCCAGTGTTTTTCAATGGATATTTGTAACAAAGAAAATAATATGTATTTTAAAAAACCTACTACAAAGAGACATTGATGAGACATAATGCTTAATAACAGATTGACTATAATTAAACCTAGTAACTTTTTGCTCTATGCCTCTGAGACAAGATTACAGGAGCCTTTTGCAGAATTTTTAAATATAGGGAATGCAACATTGACTCATATAAATAATGTATCTTTTAGAAAGAGAAAGGTTATTTGTTCCCTTGTTCTCTAATGGAGAAGCTTTGTTTGTCAAAGTCTTTCCTTAAAAAGTTGACCTCCGGGCGCCTGGGTGGCTCAGTTGGTTAAGCGACTGCCTTCGGCTCAGGTCATGATCCTGGAGTCCCGGGATCGAGTCCCGCGTCGGGCTCCCTGCTCGTCAGGGAGTCTGCTTCTCCCTCTGACCCTCCCCCCTCTCATGTGCTCTCTCTCTTTCAAATAAATAAATAAAATCTTAAAAAAAAAAAAAAAAAAGTTGACCTCCACTCAATCTATAAAGAAAACATAAACACATCCTTAGGTGACTGACCAGCTTATTCAAACCTGGTTTCCATAATGAAAAGATCAAGTTTAAGGTAAAATGTAAAACCTTAAAATCACTTTGCACTTATAATTCTCTAGCAAACATTCGATTTCACTGTTAACCTTGGCAATATTTCTTGAAGCATTTTCCAGAAGTTGATGTCAAGGGCTGGTCTTTGGAAGCACTCTCAGAACCTATGCAGACTCTGAGAAGTTTGCAGTCACTTCATGGAGTCTGCCTAAGTCTTGATATCACATGTCTTTGTTGTGTACCTTTTGTCATTAAAAGTGCAGAAAAACAATTATTTGTAATTTCTGAGATATATGTAGAATATTATGCAACTAGCCAGTTAATGAAAGAGGATGAGAAAAGCCAAGAAAATAGAATTATCTTCAAATGTCTGGCAAATATCCTCCAAATCAAGGCAAAGATTATAGTTTAGTGGCAGTGTTAATTTTTTCTTATGACTTTAAGACTTAGTAGTGCAACAAAATATTAATATTTATAGATTCATATTTTCTCTTTATTATACCATAGCAACTGGATGCAAAGAAAATACACAGTAGCTATTGTATCAATAAAAGAAAAAATTCCCAAAGTTTTACGAGTTTCTAATTTAATCAATTTGGATAGAGTGAATAAAATACTTTCCAATCTATCAAAACATATGCATTTGAGCCTCTCCATAAACACGCATGAAGTACTTTTCGTATCTTCATAGTAAACCCTCTTATCTTTGCTGTCTGTCAAAAGATAGAAAGGGTCAGATAAGTTCAGGGTGTTCTGGACAACCAATGTCTTTAGGATGCACTAAGGTCTTCTGAAGTGCTTTAATAGGACACATGGTTTAGGCACAATTGTCCAGTTCCTTATAGTAAAAGTTAGTCAAGTTTGCTCATCATGTGGGTGCATATACAAGACTATCATTTCAGACACTTTAGGCTTGTTCCACAGAATGAAAATGTGACTTATGGAAGAATTATACTAGCCATTTCAAGATAGCATAACTTACTATCTGAGCCTTAGGTAGAGGTGAACAGAAAGCATAATTTATGTGAGGAGCAATCTCTACATAAGGGAGAGGGTGCTGTCTGGATATCAAACATCTGATCTCTCACTTTGGTTTTACTATGAACTAGCTCTGAATATAGAAAAGTCAACTGATTTCTATGTTTCCTACTTTTCTCTTTTATAAGATGTCCATTTAAACTTCAAAAAAAGTATATGATAGATTACAATTTCAATTGTATGAATTTTAATACAAAACATATAAAATCAATTTCAAAAATTTTCTGCATATACTGAAAATGTTTGTAAGAATGAACTAAGTATAGGCCTTCTCTAATTTCGTCTATTAAAGGTAGGTACCCAATATAATTTGAAAATATTGAGCATAACTATTCTTTTTGCAAAAGGGAATCTAGAAAAAGACTGCTTCCCACAGAAAATTTATTAACAATAGGTGCTCAATTAAGTGTTTTTATACAATGAACAATGCCCCTTTTTATATAAATAATCAGGGAAGAAATATTTTTAAGTAATTTTTTTTCTTTCTATCACTCCAGCTACGCACAAAATTCTGTTGTAAAGACATATTTCTATGAGGAGGTATTCATTGTAGATGTACAGAAGTCTATGAAAACCTATGTTTACAAGAAAAAAATGGATTATCATTCTAACCAACTGCATATTCACACATGCTTAATGAAAGCTATCTGATGATATAATGAATGTTTAATTTTGAGGACGTGCATACAGTTGGCAACTATTTTTCAAGACTCACCATCCAACAAACTAAATTTTCTCATTTTAAATCCTTCATGTCACCTTTTGGACATTTAGTTGAAATTTTGGAACTAACATGATCACATTAAAAATATAAATGGAAGAAGCATTAACCATGGACTGATTCTCAACTTCAAGAGTTAAAATAAATACAAGTGTGGATTAGAATAAAATTATGTTGACAATATGTAAATCAAAACTTCCAAAACGATTAGACTTTTCTTTGAAAATATCCCATCCATTGCTTCCCCTCCAACAGACAAAAGTAACAAAAGAGGAAGGTAGCAAAAAAGGAAACAGGAAAGCCTGCTTCAATAACTGGACATATCGATTTAATTGGTTAAAAAGTCCAAATGCTAATACTCCTAATAATCAGCCATTCCTTTTGTGTTTTGGTAACATATATCCTCATACAATTTATGTCAAATGGAATTTTTTGATTCACCTCTGACATTTCAAAGTTTCCGTTTTTGAATTCCCCTAGTCTTAAGTAAGTAACACATTGTCTACCTTGTTTGAAATCTACAACATTTTCCCCAACATCTAGGGCTCCATGATGTAAAATGTCATTTTGCCGATCTTCTGTTCCAGTACTCACTTTAATTTTTTTAATTAAAATCGGATTTTCAAATATAATCACAAAGAAATCTCCTGCTGAAGGTGGTTTCCCCCAAAAGTACTCATCAACACTACTATAAGCCTTGCTTGCTTCATAATTTTCGAAAACATTCATGTTGGTATATAGATTGGCAGGAGGGTTATCAGGGATGTCAAATGACTCTTCTTCAAAATCATCATCCTTCAGCTTATTCTCAGTCCCTTTATATGATGAATAATAACCCATGTGCTGAAAGAGAGATGGTTTAAAACGGATCACATTTTTCTGAGCTAAAAGACCCCGAAAATGAGTCAATAGCCAATCACAAGGCATTTCTTGATAAAACATTAATAAAAAGTGTGCTAAACGTGGGAGATCATGAGAATGATAAAGTTTTCCAATGTAGCCAAGCTTAGAGAACTCAAGAGTTACCCAGTAGGTCCCTTCTAGGGATGTAATGACTTTCTTGATGGCAGTTAAGAAATTTTTTGAACATCGAACATCATCTTCAAGCATTACATAATAGTCTGAAGTATTGGCACAAAAATTAAGCAGAAAAGCATAGTCTACATTTTGCTTAGAACGAAATCTGACTCTGTCTTCTGGATCATTGTAATTTCTCTTAAGGCCATCCAGGATTGGGTAATATTCCTCTGGAGCATGTATAACTATTAGTCTTCCTGCAATAATGTGGTGGGCGAATTTCTGTGTAATATCCTGGACCATGACATCACGCCAGGATGAATTAAAGTCTGCTAGGTGAACCACCACTGAAATTTCCTTCAGCTCCTCGTAGCTGGATTGCTCAAAAATTGACTTGATTGTCTCGAGTAAATAGTTTCCCTTTTTTCGTTTCACTGATGAAAGCCCAATTGTAAGAAACCCTGAGCGAAAGAATTCAAAAAGAAGACAAATTAAATGTGAAATAGGCTTTGAATAACATAGAAAAAAAAATCTTTTCCCTTCAGGCCTGCTACGATATTAGGTACATCTAGTAAATGGTATGTGTAGAATAGTTGTGAGTGAAGTCTTAATGTTAAATATGTAAAGGCTATAGGACTTAATATATAATTGATTTTTCTCTGGAAAAAAATGCATCTTAAGCACAATGACATATGAGCTTTATTGCTGTAAACATTTGTTTATGAAATAAAAAATTACGACTTAAGGTGTTTTGCAACTTAATGTTCTCATATATGTCCATTAGAGAAGATAGATTTTTGGATAATATCCACACTATTAAAAAATGCAAAAGGAGAAGGAAATTCACAGTTAAGGATGACAAATAAGTCTCAAATGATAAAAAATAAAATTAAGCATAACTCATTCTTTAATTATCTTTAAATTTTTCATAGAAAACATGTTACATTTTCATTTTTCTTTGATCATTGTCATTATCTCACACCAGAAAAATAATTGGACTTCACAATTTTATTTTGAAATTTACCTAGAACGTTAATTAGAATGGAAACAAAATTATAAACTATTTTTAAAAACTGCATTATTATTCAAATATATAGTACATTGTTCCAATACATGAATATCACTGTTTTCCTTATTTTGAAACACATTTTAGAGCAATTTTCTGATGGGAAATTTTTATTCAGAATCTAAAATCTAAAATTAGAAACTGAATATCTGTAGGGAATAAAATAAAACCTTGTGAAATGGCAGTTTACTTCTAAGAAGTGTAGATGTCTCTTTCTCGAAATATTTTCCCTTTTTAAAACTCTGATTTTCACCGTGATTCAGAACTGAATAAAATTTCCTAAAAACTACTTGAAAAATAGGAAAATGTTTCTATTCACCAAGATCACTGTTTTAATACAGACACCTACTTGTTGTGACTTATGCAATACTGAAAAAGCGCTAAGAATAATCTTTCTTACTAGTCTGTCAGAGAGGTAGAGATTTACACATTTTGTTTAAATACCTGGGTTTACGACCCTAACTTCTTTTGAAAAATGAATATGTTCTGTGGTACCATTCAACTCAAGATACCAGCCTTTACTAATGCCCTAGAATAGCCAATACTATGAGAATACTTCCTACATTAAAGGCAGGAATCTATGCATTTTGCCTGTAATATGCATCTTGAATATTCCTAACCATCTTTTGGGATAGCTTTGCACTTGTCATCATTTCTGCTTTATAGATGAGGAAAGGAAACTCAATCACAGGGAGATGTGTTCACTTGTGCAAAGTGTAACACCTAATGAGTAGTGTGGGGCCAAGATCCAAAGTGCCCTGCATGTACACTCTGTTTTATATCACCTCTTTGTGTAAAGCAGTGGCATATGTGTATTGTCAGTTTACTAACTTAGGACGGAAAGGGAGAATCAGTAACGTTTGCACAAAGGTAGTGTAACAGATGGAGATAAAAATAAACATTGGCAATCTTATGCAACTTTAGAAGAAAGTAAGAGTGATAGACATTTGAAATGAAGGAATGAATGGAATATAGACCTAAAGAAGCCCGAACTAAGTTAAGTTACAATTTCCTCAACCTGGTGATCACAGACTCACTTGTATAAACACTTTTTAATGGGGAATTCAATTTCTGTGGTTCCCACACGACCTATTAAGAAATTCATGGTATCACTGTGTTTCATTGATTTCGCGAGTCATATTTTTCACACAGAAACATTTTAAACTCAGGCTGAATATTATAATTGATGGCATCTTACAATTAAAACTGATAATGATTATGCTTTCTTAGTGGCACATTAATTAGATCGTGATACCTTCTATAGTCTACGGTGTCTTGAAATCCATAGAGTGTGTGTAGTATGTTACTTCTCAGATCCAATCTACCGATAGTGAGTTGAATAGTTTTCTCCAAAAATTCAGGTCTACCTGGAACCTCAGAATATGACCTTATTTGAAAATGGAGTCTTTGCAGATATAATTAGTTAAGGATCTTGAGATAAATCATTTTGGATTTAGAGTGGGCTCTAAATGCAATGACTGGTGTCCCTGAAGAAGAGGAGAGAACACAGAGAGACACAGAGACCAAGGGAAGAAGATCCTGTGGAGACAGAGGCCGGGATTATTGTTAAGCTCCCACAAACCAAGGGACGGCAAGAGTGACCAGAAGCTGAAAGAGTCAAGAAAAGATTCTCCCCTATAACTTTCAGGAGAGTGGCTCTGTCAGCACCTTGATTTTGAACATCTGGTCTCCAGAAATATGAGAGAATAAATTCCCATCGTTTTAAACTACCTAGTCTGTGGTAATTGGTTATAGCACCTTGGTAAACTAAAACAATGACTTCCACTACTTCAAAAGCAGTGGCAAGTCATAAAAACCAAAGCATTAGAGTTAGAAAATATATCAGTATGGGAATAGTTATTTTTAAAAGGGAAGTTTTAAAAGTTCAAATAAATTGATTTTTCTCAGTCTCTCTACGTGGTTCTACAGCAAACTGTTTGAAAGTTTATATAACAATTAGGTATTTTAAAAAATTTCTTTTTTTGGGGGGCGCCTGGGTGGCTCAGTCGGTTAAGCGACTGCCTTCGGCTCAGGTCATGATCCTGGAGTCCCGGGATCGAGTCCCGCATCAGGCTCCCTGCTCGGCGGGGGGTCTGCTTCTCCCTCTGCCCCTCCCCCCTCTCATGTGCTCTCTCTCATTCTCTCTCTCTCAAATAAATAAATAAAATCTTTAAAAAAAAAATTTCTTTTTTTGGTTATTAATGGAACTGGATCAGTAATTGCAATTTGTGAAGAAACACTGAATTACTTCCCAAAGAATATATATCAGTAAAGCCCATAAAGCTTTATTGTGATACAAGTGAAGCCAGATGTCATTATTTCATTATTTAGTTTTTTAAGATTTTATTAATTTATTTGAGAGAGAGAGAGTGAAAGAGAGAACGAGAGGGGAGAGGGTCAGAGGAAGAAGCAGACTCCCCGGGACTCGATCCTAGGACCCCGGGATCATAACCTGAACTGAAGGCAGTCACTTAACCAACTGAGCCACCCAGGCACCCCCTAATTTTAAAAAAACAAAAATACTTTATGTGTTCTTTATTTGAAAGTGTAGGGATACTTACGCTTTCTTTGTAAAGGTGTGGCAGCTAAGTAGCGATAGGTGACGTTGATGGCTCCTGAGAAATTAGATAAATCTTTGAAAGTATGCACATAACGTTCTGAATTCAGCTGATGTGTGGATGTTTCCCTTATAAGTTGTTTATCTCCTTCCTGAATGCCATGAAAGAGGCAGAGAAAATAAATAAATAATAGATGGTCATGGATTAAATAAAGTTTCTCCTTACACGACGAACATATGGGGTTGATATGCAACATGGGTATTATATAAATCTCAACTACTGCACCACAAGCTATAGATCCTCATCTCTCACCTGAATTCCCACCTAGAGTCTCTACTCCAGGCTCTCCTACTCTATTGTACTCTTTGTACTTCTCTTCCATTTGCTTTTCCACAGCATACATTAATAATGGCATTCTCTGGACAAAAAAATCTCTATGTGAAAACTCCCACTGCCTTTATGTTAAAATTCAAATCCTTTACAATAATTCAATGATCTTAAAATTTCACAATAATCTACAGTGATGTAAAGCTAATTCTTACTAAGTTTCCCATATTTGAGTCATATTAAGCTATTTCATCTTCTTCAAGAATTGTTCAATAATACCATACATAATTTCTACATAATTATTTCTGGATAATTTGTTAATCAAGAAGCTTTAGTCAGTTACTTATATGGCCACTATAATCAAAGACTGTTGAGAATAGATAGCCATGGTCTTTGTGACATCAGTGTTTTTTCACATGTCTTCAAGATATCTTAAGATACATTTGTACCAAATATAGGAAATGTCTTCAGAACTTGCACTAGTTTTTCCCATGATATGTTTGCTTGTTGCTTGTGTGTGTGTGTGTGTGTACATGTGCGTGAATGCATGCGTGCATGTGTGTTTGTGTAAGTAGTAATCTATTGGAGTTGAAGCCTGGTCCTTTTATGTTTGAGAACCCCTTTATGTAATTGGTAATGGACTTCTGTCATTTGATCTTTGAGAAGGTTTTTATTAAAAAAAGATTCATATTTAGCTTAAATATATCCTGTTAATTATTAATTGGTCCCTTTTTCTCTCTTAGTATAAGTTCAATAGTAGATTTTGATTATCTAATCATGATTTGATCAAGTTTTTATTGGTTATACATTATTAGCAAAATATTGACTTGCTTGGCCTTTGTATAAGGCTTACTACCATGCGCAGAATATATATTCAAAGATAACCTATTTAGAAAGAATTTTGTTGTTTTTGGCAAGTGTCTACTGTACTGTGTGATGTTATATGGATCTATTTCTACTATTCCATATACAATGTCAGGTCAGGCATGTGCAAGCCATTAAGACTACAGAGGAAGTAAATGCATTTGAACCAATTTGGTCCTCATATTATCTGCCTGTGGTCAATAAAACTTTAATTAAATCACTGTCATAAAAAATTAGAAAGGATTCAAATACAAATTTTACCTCATTTAGAACATTCAATACTTTGCATCACATTCAAATGACAATGGAGAAAGAGACTGGCTCAAAATTTTAAATCATTGGCCAGACTGGAATTGTCTTAGAATAAAAATTGAGAGCAGTAGACCACGACTGGGAAGAGCTTTCAATCTGGTTTTTGCTAACTCAAGATCCCTTCTGAATATCTCTTCTGTATATTCAATTATGTTTATAAACCTATACTTGGTCTTTAATACTGTATTTCTATATTTTATATTGTCTTGATAATTGAGAAAAATATGTTAGCCTTTTACAATATTTATAATATGTTTGCCATCTATTAGTTACAGACTTTCAAAATATATGAAATTATACCTTGAATTCTATATTTCTTATAAATATACTAATTGAATATCTATTGAATTCTGATTATTATAATTATTTTACACATAAATATTTTCATCTTGTCTTTCTGAAAACCTATAGAACATTATCAGAATTTTAAAATAAATAAATAGGATTGCTAAAAAAGTAACTAAGGACTCAGTTCAGCACCAACTTCTTTAATAGTAATGTAATAGTGTCCATTATCAACACAGTCTAGGAGAAATATCTATAAGAATCACAGTAGTCACAACTCTGAATTCATTTTACCATTCTGCTCTTATGTGATGTTACATTCTAAAGGAAGTGCAGGATATTGAATATTTCTTTAAGAATTCTATTTTGAATGTGTAAAATTCCAGACCTTTTGTGTGTTTAGAGTACATTCATCCTGATTGAAGGACATAACAGAATATAAAATGAAATGGAAGTTATATGAAAGAACTTTATTAAATTCTCAAGAACAAGCTCCTTTACACTTTTCAGCATAAATAAATAATGCAACTTTCACTTGAGTCAGCCTTGTTGGCTGCTTTCCAGAGGCATCTACCTGAACTGCTAGGCTCTCCCTGGATACCTTCTTTCTGTAGCTACTATGCTGTAGTGTATTTCTCAGTAATAAGACAAAGCTTTATGACAATCATTTTCTGGATAGGAATGCAATTCAATGGACTAGCAACAGACTAAGTATATACCCTGGTGGCTACTTTGAAGACGCTCACAGCCCAGAGGCTTAGTTGATTGGGCATGTAGCGTCTCTTCTTAGTTTGCCTTGTAATAGTATTTGTCTCTTATACTGAGCTTGGTTTCCTTTCCAAATAAAAGGCACATATGTCCCGAATATGTAAGCAATACATTAAACTGTTATATGCCAAGGATTTCAGGCCACAAGTGGATTTTCTAGCAAAAACAGCAGAATAGAAAGTGCTAAGTAACTCCAGAGATCTTTTACTTGTAATTGTTTATCTGATTTCTCTGAATTATAAGTAGTATTTCCCCCTGAAAGAAGGAAAGCAGGAAAAGAAAGATCTGGGAATGTCTATGCTTAGCAAATTGTACACATTGTGGCATTCGAAAGTCAAGAAAAAAAACTGAATGAGATAATTTTGTGAAAACTGAAATAAACATGGATAAAAGGGTCAAAAAGGACAAGTGTTACAAAGAAACTACATTGTATACTTAGTAGGTGGCTGGCTTTCCCTGGCTATTAAACATTTTTAGAAAAGCAATTTTAGTGTAGTTTTACATTAATTATTTAAATGTTTTAAATCTTTACACATATTAAGCCTTGGGATGAAATTTGGCTTTGAATGAATTTAGGTAAAAAAAAAAAATCATCAGTAAATAGTGAGAAATTAAACTAATAAAAATACTGTCATTAAATTTTCAGTAAGGGGAGTGCTTGTATTTAACCATCATTTTAACTCACTTTTTCCAACTTAATATCAGTACTTAAAAATAATTACATTTTTACAACGAAGGAGCAATCTATTCTCTACACTTGGCCTGATTTGTAAATTTGACTAGATATATGCGTAATCTAGCCAGAGAAAATTTCATTGAGAAAGTAAATACTCTTTAGTCAGAGCTGCTTCATTAAATCACACCCTTTACATTAGATGGGTAGGACTGAAGCTTGGATAGAAATGTCTACAAATCCACAAGACAGGGCAATAGTATTTGATCCTCTAATGGATATACACTCTATTACTTCTTACACATTTTATAATGAATTTGAGGAGGTTCTATATTAACAAGATGTAAGGATGTTTGTTGCATACAATGGTCCTTTGTCTGTTTAAAATGAAACACTGAAATTGTGTTTAAAAGTGTCTTACAAACGCAGCAAGTCATTGAATACAATAAGCATTCTGTCAATACCATGTGTTTGGTTTACAAGATGTTATTTATTGCTACCAGTAGACATAGATGCAAAAGATAAATTTTTATTACAAAATTAAATCATTTATCAAAAGCTCTCCTTATTAATTTATGATCATTAATTTTATCCAGAAAAAATAGGGGATCACATGGGGCTTGCTATATTGTCTGTAAGTCTCATAAACCTAATAATTGGGTTTAAAGAAAGGTAAAAATGCATCTCATTAATAAGTTTCTCCAGTTTGCTATGTTTACCTAAATCATGCCTAATCAAATTCTATTCATCTGTGGTGATTTCAGCCATTGTGAATTGTCTATGGATAACAGAATGAAGGGACCACAAGATCAAGAAGTATATGTGAATGTAAAAGGCATAGGCAGAGTCAAGATCTAGGAATCTGGCAGAATTTCATCATCAAAGAACAATGCTAACGGAAGCAAGATGCTTTATAGAAGACATCCTGAGAGGATCTGTCCCAACTAAGATCAAATGGTTGGCCTATCGGCATAGAATAGTACATGACAATTCATGGGTAGGTAATATCATGTTCAATTAATGAAATAAAACATTTTACTGGGAAATGCTCTTTGTGGTTATTGTCAGATTTTCTCTTGCTAAGATATTCACTGAAACTTTCACCATGCTTGCATGGTGGAAAGTACTTTTCAGTCCTCTCTGTGTCCAAAGATTTTGATTTTCTGAAATATGTGAACAGGAGCAATAACATAAAGATTAGGATTTCTCCAGATATCTTAAGCTCAATTCAGACAGAAAGTAAATAAGCAAAAATGTCCATGTTATTCTCATCAGACATGAAATGATGTGATATTTACAATGATAACAAATAATAGAACAAATTGAGTTCTCAAAATTAGCCAGAGTAAGTCCTTTTGTATATTTCTAGAATTTACTTAAAAATTCATTTATATATTATATACTAAGTTATCTTTTTTAAACTACTGAATAGTTTTCACATCATTATCTCTACTTCTTGAGGTTCCATACTACTTTTCAATGAATATAAATATATAACATGGTGGCCATTTATGACTATTCAAAATCAAGTGAGGTGTCATACATTATAATAAAATATTACTTCTTAACAGAATAGCATAATTAGTATCATTAATTAAAAAATAAGATTTTGAAAATTTTGATAATAATATAAAAAACTGAGAAAGTAAGGACTAATATCTTTAAGAAATTTTTAAAATTCTGCATATTTCAAATTAAAGCTCAAAAATTATTATGGCTGTACATAAAATTAATCCAGCATAGTGACAGTTAATTTATTTATAAACAAATACACATATTTGAACTACATGTGCAGCATTAAATAAAACATTGCGACATAAGTCAAAAAAATTTTAATGCTGGGAATATAGATTTAATACAAAAAGGAGCTAGATAGAAAGTATACATGTTACAGTTATGCTCAAATAAGGCTGTTCCAGCAGCCTGGGATTGAAGTTAGGTTACAGTTGGACTAAGCCTAATTTGATTTAGACCTTATTTGTAACAGCAACAACAAAAACAATTAACCTCCAAAACTTACCAGAACATAGCTGTCTTCAATGTACAAGTTCATAAAGAGAAGGAAAATGACAAGAACTCCCAAGAATGACACTGTGGAACGTTTTCTCAAGCATCTCATTTTATCAAGTATTTCAAAAATATGCTTCATTTGACAAAATTTAAACATTCTATCCTGTGGAAAAAGGGTACAGAATTACTGACAATTAATTTTGGATGTAAATATTTCTTCATATGTATCAAAAGCCAGGCTTTCATAAAATCTCACCCTTCACCTGTTTAACTAAAAAGTTGTTTCCAATTTCACATCTGATTTTCACAGATTAGTAATATCTTAACATAAGGTCAATGCACTTCTTTATGTTGCTGTGGAGTAAATAAAAATAAAAAGCAAATCTCAATTATTTCTGAACAAATGAGCATTGACAATGGTAATGCAAAAAAAAAAAAGTCCTTTGATGAGAAACAGCACAAAAATAAAAGAGAAAGACAAACATTAGGGTAACTTCTACCTCCTCATACTATAATGTAATGAAAATGGAAGAAACTAGAAGCATGGGCCTAATACTGATCTTGGAGTAAGTGCACTGAAAAGAGCACTTGGGAGGGAACCTGGGTCAAAGAAAGAGAAGTCGTAAAGGAAGTTAAACTTTTGGCTTAAGTCCAAACATATCTTTGAGAACTTGAGTTACAGTTGGTTTCCTTATTTTTCCAATAATTCTTGATAAGTCAGAGTAAATCCTGGGGTGGCATATCTACATGGCCTCGCTTGATCACTAACTAAAAGTTTGGCTGTTTATAATAATTCATGGACTGCAAAAACAAAATTAGCATCAGCAAGATTAGTGGAGATCTATTTTTTTTTTCCCCATTCTACTCTTCTACATTTTGTGTTATCTTCCAATCACTTATTTAGATTACTGATTGTTTGTTTAAAAAGTATAAACATATGGGGAATGATCAAAAGACTAGTTGAATCAATCATATTTTGTCTAAAATCAAGTATAATCTGGAAACTGTACCACTTCTAGTTGGGTACTGGGTCTTCCTGAGCTCAGTGTTAAGATGAAGTATTTATATAAATAAAGGAATTCAGGAAGTGAAAATGGCCTGTCCACCAAACCATTAAACGATGTCTAGGACATAGCAGGCAAGCAATATCTCTTCAATGAATTAATGCAAGAAAGAATTTATGAATCCTTATAAATTATAAGAAAGAATATTAGGAATTGGGAGAAAGGCTTAACAAAGGCAGAGAATGGAAGAATTCTCAAAAAGAAATGTTAAGAATTACTCTTCATTTTCTTTAGCCATATTTTTCTATAGGTTTTTTTTCTTAATTTTTCTTGTTGATTTGTAGAAGTTTTAAATATATGTGTAGAGATGCACACATATACACTTATCTTTGCTTATGCTGAAAATATTTAGGTATCTTCCCCAAGTATTATATTTTCTGTTGGGTTTGGCCAGCAAATCCTGAGGTAGCGAATGAAAAAATTACTCCAGGCACCTTAGGAGGAGAAAGGAGAGGGTGTGAGGACCAGACACTCTAGTGGGGAAAGGTCCCAAGTCAAACTGCCTCCACTTTCATTGTGAACATTATCAATACATCCAGGGAATAAGAAAAACGAGAAGGAATGTGAAGCTTTAAGAATCAGGACAGGGAATAGGAAGTACCCTGTGATCAGAACATACCGTGCTCATGACGTGTGTGCAGTCAGGGAGTGCGTGGAGTATGTGACGACCAAAGATAAACGTTTCTCTAAGTTAAGCATTTACTCCCTGGGTGAGGGCATTGAGCCGCAACAAGGATCTGGCTGTTTTCAGCCCAGAAACTGCAAAGGAGGCCCAGTTTTCTGGACACTCCTTTGCTTTTCAACTAGTCTCACCCAGGGAGGCATGTGTTTATTAAATCTTCTCTAGCCACGGCATTATGAATTCTCACGATTTTCTTCTTCTTGGTCTGACTTTTGCAGTGTAGCGTCTTTGATTTCAAATTTATTTCATACATATGGCTTTTTTTTGGTATAATGTTTAAAAAATATGGACAGTCTCCTTTATTTTGTTTGTTTTTTCCATGGATAGATTTTTTAATATATCTAGAAGTTATCTTTTTGTCCTTTATCATGTAGTGGAATCATTTTATTTATTTATTTTTCATCTGGAGAGCTGATGGTCTTCTCCTCACAGTGCACTGGTCATAGCTACTAGTCACATTACCGCTCCTGACTTTAAGGGTGTGGGGAAGTATAATCTCCCTGGGAATCAGAAATAAAGAACATTACTATTGTATACCACACTTTATATCCAATCAACCATTCTTTTCACATGTGATGCCACTTCTAGAATAGGGTCACTTTCTAATTTGCATTTATAGGTTAAAAATGTATTTATAGATCCATCATTTATAACATTGTTCAATAAGAAAATATATAGCAATTTTAAACCAAAGCATGATAAGTGAAATTCTGTTATCTGGTAATGGTTCTGTAGATAAAGCTGCATTATGTTTGTAAGAGATTTTTATCTGAATTTTAAAAATTGACAAAAATACAAAGGATTAGAATCTAACTATACACCAAAGGACACAATATTTTTAATTGTCAATTTGGGAAGACTTATCAATAACACCAAATGCATGCATTCCCTTTGACTCAGCAATTATACTTCTAAAAATCTATTTAAAGACAAAAATTGTATTAGTGAGTAAATGTTTAGCTATGGTGTTACAGGACAGTGATATTTGTAAAATAAATTGGAAACTATAAGATGTTAACATCTGTTACCTTAGTGTAGAAGAATTATCAAGAATTTTCAATCTTGTTTTTACTTTTTTCAATTTCCATACTTTCAAATGTATATATATTCAATAATATTTAAAAATTTACTTTTAATTTTCAAAAGTCTCTATCATCTCTTGGAAAACAAAACTGCATTTTATTTCTTGGACACAAAAGCATAAACACAGAAATTTTTTTCAAGAAAATAAAATTTAAAAATATGTAGCACTGTATGGTATGTTTTGGATGCTCTGAATTTGAATGTCATAAGTTCACTATAAATGCTAAGTCAAGAAGAAGTATATTCTAATTCTATTCCTTTGAGACAAAGACAAAATGTAACTAATGTGACTGCAAATTGAATTTGCAAAGTTCAAATGTAGATAATTACATATAAAGAAAATAAGTATGTCTATTAAAATTTATTAAATACTTACTAAATGCTAGGCAATATAGTTGCGAGGGGAGCACATTGATCTTTCATAACAATGCTGAGATTTTAATACTACCATTAGTTTTACAAATAAAAAAAAAGAAAGAAAGAAAAAATTCAGGGTTTTCTTGAGGTGTCTCTGCAAGGAATGATTCCAGTTTTTAAATATTAAAATTGATCAGAGTCGGGCGCCTGGGTGGCTCAGTTGGTTAAGCGACTGCCTTCGGCTCAGGTCATGATCCTGGAGTCCCGGGATCGAGTCCCACGTCGGGCTCCCTGCTCAGCAGGGAGTCTGCCTCTCTCTCTGACCCTCCCCCCTCTCATGCTCTCTATCTCATTCTCTCTCTCAAATAAATAAATAAAATCTTAAAAAAAAAAAAATTGATCAGAGTCTGCTCGATTAACCACTACTGGTATACAGTTTACTAATTAGGTTTCATATGATAATTTAAACATATTGTTGCCAACAAACTATCCCACATATATGGTGATAATAATTTGTGATACCAATCTCTTGAATAAAATAGAAATAATATAAAAGACATAAATTCAATTTTTTGGCAGAAAAAATTTTAATTAAATCTACTTAGCCTAATAAACATATAAATATATAATGTGAGGAGGTGGTTGATATATGATATTTCAAGTAATATGAGAAGTAGAAAGTATAATACTTTGGAGGCAATACTTCAGAGTACTCTGCAGTAATGCAAAATAGTACAAAACAACAACAAAACCCCAGGTTGTCATTCCAGAGTTGACAAAGAAAGAAAGACAGAATCCCGAGAGAGTAATGGTGACCATCTAAATTCTAAGATCCAATCCTTCAAGTTAGAATCCTCCAAAATCCTTTCAGAACAATCAGAGCACAAATAACCTTCCATAGTGTACACCCTCAGCATACCCATGAGAAAGATAATAGCACAAATTTCACTGTATATATATAAGTGAAAACAATAACACCCAGAACAGGCAGAATTGGCTGAGGAGCCCAAACCAGAGCAAACAAATGATCAGAAAACAGATCAAAATATGTGTCATTTAAAAAAAAAAAAATACCAGACAAACTACAGCAAAAGAAAATTAAGGAAGCTAATAATTCATCCAAACTTCTTTCCCATCTGAAACAGAATCATCTGGGTCCAGGAAAATCCAAATAAATATTCAGAAAAAAGAAAAAAAAAACCCTAGAATTACAGTCAATTAAATTTACTGAGAGGAAAACAAAATAGCTGATTTCAGGTAGGAGGAAGGGACTCTATGGTTAGGCTATCTTTCTGTAGTACCATGAAGCAAGGAAGCTCTTAGAGGTTAGTAGGAGCATATCTAAAGGAGACAGAAAATAGCTTGAAGAGGTTTCTATTGAGAAAATTTGGGAAAATCAATCCATCAAAAAATGACTATGATTGATAGAAAAATATTGAATTAATATAAACTCATGTATATAAGGTAATGATAAAAAGAAGAGAAAGAGAAAGAAAGAAACCTATCTATCACAATTAGAGGTGATCGCTGCATCATCTTCTGATTCTAGAAATTGGTCTTTGAAAGGAAAGTATTAAGGTTTCCTGCATTTCCAGAAGGAACTGTATTTCATCCACATTTAATGATTGGCATTTTCAGATAGTGAACAACAGGCAGCAAGGGCAATGATCTCTGAGAGAAAGGGAATTAAAATAGTGAGGGCCAGGATTTTTCTAGTTTGTTCCCAGAAGGCAGTTTTCAAAAGTCAGGGCAGGACATTGATGAAAGAAATTGAAGAAGTCCCAAATAGAAAGATATCCTGTGTTCATATATTGAAAGAGTATCATTAAAATATCCATACTTCCCAAAGCCAATAGATTCAATGCAACCCTTAATAAAATTCCAATGGTGGTATTTTTTATAGAAATAGAAAAAAAATTCTAAAATTTGTCTGGAGTCATAAAAGACCCTAAAAATCCAAAGCAATCATAAGAAAGAATAACAAAGCTAGAGGCATCATACTTCCTGATTTCAAACTACTGTATATTAAAAAGTTATAGTAATCAAAATGGGATGGTACTGTCAAAGAAACAGACACAGTTCAATGGACAGAATCAAGAGGTCAAAAATAAGCCCACACATTTACAGTCAGCTAAATATTTGATAGGAGAGCCAAGAATACTTGGTAAGGAAAGGATAGTCTCTTTAATAAATGATGCTGGGAAAACTGGACAGCTACATGTAAAATAATAAAATGGACCCCTATCAATAATTAGAACAGTTTCTGCAATGCAAAGACAGAAATAATTCATGTTTCCTTCATCCAGAATAGAAAAAAAAAAATTGTAACAGATTGGGCATCAGATAGAGTACTCAGAAGAGTATTGCTTTAGTACTGAGGTAAAATTAGCCCAAGACTGGAGCCTTCTCTGAAACCAGCACTCTGACAGCAAAAATTGGCAAAGGGAATTATTATTAGAAAGGGAAATTATAACTGGAGGGTATTATGCTGAGCGAAATAAGTCAATCAGAGAAAGACAAGTATCATATGGTTTCACTCAGATGAGGAATATAAGAAACAGCATAGAGGATCATAGGGGAAGGGAGGGGAAAACCACATTCCAGAAACTGTTCTAATTGTTCTTTTCCAGTGATCCCTTAGCAGTTGTTGGAGAGTGTTCTCACACACAAGCCTAGTGCTCAGTTAAAGACATGAGGGAAATCGTTTGTAGATCTCTCTCTCTTTCTCTTTCCCTCTCTCTCCCTGTGTGTCTCCCTCCCTTCACTTGTAGTCTCCATGTAGCTTTCTCCTCTCCGGTACTCTGCCCATGAATTCCAGCCATGTCAGAATCTCAAGCTTCTCAACTATGTCTCCTCACCCTAGGGAGCCCACTGTCTCAATGGATTCTCTCTCCTCGTGCTGCAGCCTAGAAACTCTAAACAGTGAGCTGTGGCAATCATCTCATTTGTTTCCCTTCTACCTGGAATCATGCCCTTTTCTGCTTGTTGTACAAAATATGAATATTTGTTTCACATATTTAGTCTAGTGTTTTAGTTAAGGAGAAATGGTAAATAAGCCCCCTATTTCTTCATTATGGTCAGAAATATCTTGCTGGTTATACAATTCTTTGCCTGTACTTTCTTCTCTTTTTCTTGATAAGTAGTATGCATTATTGTCTTGCTTTTAATGTTACTTGGAACATCTAGAGGCACCTGTTTTTCTTTCCACTGTAAATGATATGGCAAATGTAAAATGCATTGCTTGTGTTGCCTAGAGGCTTGTTAATTTTTTTTTAAGTAGGCTCCACGCCCAGTGTGGGGCTTGAACGCATGACCCTGAGATCAAGACCTGAGCTGAGATCAAGAGTCAGATGACTAACTGGCTGAGCCACCCAGCTGCCCCTGGGCTTAAGTCATTTTTTTTGAAAGAAAAGATTTTCTAACTGTGCTACATGTGTGGGTGTGCACACATGCACAAATACACACAAACCCAAACATTAAACTGTACAAAAGAAACATATTTAAAACATAGATATTCAAAAAGCCTAATGATAAAGGAATGAGCAAAGCGTTTTAAACAAGTTCAGACTGGGCGCCTGGGTGGCTCAGTTGGTTAAGCGACTGCCTTCGGCTCAGGTCATGATCCTGGAGTCCCTGGATTGAGTCCCACATCTGGCTCCCTGCTCAGCAGGGAGTCTGCTTCTCCCTCTGACCCTCTCTCCTTTCATGCTCTCTCTCACTCTCTCTCTCTCAAATAAATAAATAAAATCATTAAAAAAAAAAAACAAGTTCAGACAATGAGATACCATATTTTGGCACCCTGATATACAATGTGAGTGAATAAAAGCCATAAAAGCATAAAACTACTCAATTAAGGCCACTTTGTAAAGCTAAATGCTACAATTCCAGACAAATACCACCAAATAACACAATCAGCAACTTCTTAAATCAGAAACAACAGAAGATTCAATAAGTCAAAATGCCTAATGTTAAGAGTCTATAAATTCTCACAGCCTAAAACAGGTCAAGAGACCAAAAATTGTGAAATATCAGAACAGAAACATATGTAAATCAAGAACTCTTAGAAACATAAGCACATGTTTATGGATCTGCAAACTCAGTGAGGGATAGTAATATTCTTCTCTCAGAATCTGTGGTTTAAATAGTCAAAAAAATAGCAAAGACAGCATCTGAATAATCCAACATTTTCTCTTAATATTTAATTTTTGTGTGTGTGTTTTGGTCAACAAAGTATATATGGTAGGTAGGGATTTTAAAGAATGTTTCCGGTCTGACCATAAACCAATATAATACAAAATAATCCAACAAAAGAGGAGAGAGCCACATCCCATGAAAGAGATACTGATGGTTTAGGTGGAAATGTGATGGAGAGAAGTGGAGAGATTTAAAAGCAAGGTAACTCCTAGATATCATGGTAGCATTACTGGGTAGCCATTTTTATTTTTAAAAAAAATTATGTATTTATTTTGGGGGGAGGGAGTCAGAGAGAGGGAGAGAGAATCTTAAGCAGACTCCACCCTGAGTGTGGAGTCTGACATGGGGCTCGATCCCACCACCTGAGATCACGACCAGAGCCAAAAACAAGAGTTGGATGCCCAACTGATTCCACCACCCAGGCACTCCTGGTAGCCACTTTTAATCCACAGACACGCTGCAACAGCATTAGTCTCTTAGGGTCTAGTGTGAAAAGAGAGCATGTCGATACAAGTAAGTAATGAAACTATCTATTGAAAACCACTAAATTGAGCTTGGCAAACTCAAGCTCACCATAGTTTACAAACTGGAAGTATTAAAAGAAAGTAAAAACTTGGTTTGAAATTCTTAAACAGGTGAGCACACCTTGGTAACATAAACTGCAGTAGCATGCTCCTGCTTGAAAATATCAGTCACACAAATGAGGACAGATTATTTGAGCAGTATTTTGGTTCCATGTTCAAACAGTGTCTTATTTTGTTAGAAAGTTTTGACTTAGTCTTCAAATAATTTTAGAGAGGTAAAAAGTGTTTTTCAGAGGTCATGGGTTGATTATTACAGATTAGGTTCATTTAGAAAAATGATAAATCATATTATCATGGTTTGAGTGAATGATTTTCTCAGGATGATATATATCATCTTTATATAACCTAAATGTCATGAGAAATTTATTTGCTAAAAACATGCTACAATACACCTTATCTCTTGCACGTGTAATGGGACATGTTTTGTTTAGGAGTTTTACTGCAAATGTTTTAAAAAACAGCTTCTTTGTCAGAAATTTATAATACAACACTGTTGATTATGAATATAGTTATGGAAATAAGGATATATAAAAACCCTACTCCTCTGCTCCAAATGTATGCAAAGTTGGCACATCTGGTTCAATAAGACTTCTTTTTTTTTTAAGAATCACATTCTCTTTGGAAGATCCAGGTGTTGAATGTTCACATATGAAACTACTTCAAAGACATAACTATTTAAAAATCATTTGGATGTAAGGCTATACCAAATAATTAATTTTTTAAATGGAAATAAATTATTTTCACTCTATAATTCCTTTGTAAAGATTATTACATATGAATATATGGACATATTTATTTATATTCACATATAAAATGTATATTATATATTCATGTATTTACATACAATTTTGAAATTATAAATAGTGTAGCATATACTCCTATACACTTATATACACATAATTATACATATATAAATATATGACAATGAAACAAGTCAGTGAGAAAGTATTATTCTTTTTCACTATTTAATACTAATCCTACCTGAATTTTGTCTTCTTAACTTTACAAACCATCTCCAAAGAGGAGACAAGACATTCTTAGTAATCTTTCCGTCCTATAATATTTTTCTTTCTCACCATTCTGTCTAATCTTCTCTTCTTTTCTTTACAGCCTTTTGACATTACATGACCTCTTTTACAACCAAATTTGAGCAAAATTCAAAATTTAGATCTTAAGCTAGGACTCCTTCCCGAGCCTATTTCCAATTTTTGAATAGAGACTATTATCTCTAGGCAGATTTCCTGCTATTCACACGAAAACCGTCAATCTAAAACTACAGGATGGTTTTGCATTCCAGCTTGTTCGTGCTTGCCGTCTCATTTTTGGTAGGCCTAGATTTCTAATCGCCAAATTAAATCATCTCAAAAGTTATTTGTCTCCTGCTCTTCCCAAAGTCAGAAATATTCCAAGTTCTGTCTCAAGCCTTCAATATCTCACCTGCCACAATTTCTCCCCGCCCCTCCTCCCCCACCCCCCGCTCCCCCATCCTCACTGCCATTATCAGAGTTCAGGTTAATACTTCCTGATGCTGATGGTTTTTCCTACCCGTATGCCGTTCATCATTTGTTTCTTAAGTATCAGTCCCTGAACCAGAAGCAGGAAGCTAGTTGGAGAGTTCCGCGGCTAGGCCGGAAGTGAGAAGATTCACCCTAGATGCTGGGATGCATTTCCAGGTGGGGGGCGGGGTTTGCTGTCAGTCAGGTCAGGTTAGTAGGAAAAACGTAACAACAGGGCTTTGCTGTGCCGCAGGACAGAAATCAAGAAAGCTGCCTGCAAATGGTCTCAGTCATCACAGTGATAACACAATGCCCGGTGGTAAACCACATGGTAGCAAAAGCACAGCCAGCCCTGCCCAGAGCTCACTGAGGAGGTCCATTCAGACCCGGATTTCCCCTGCCACCCAGACGCCAAGTTTTATGCAGTGAAAACTGTACAGAGGCCAAACCCCGTTGGTCTATTTCAGTCCTGCTCTTTGCAAAACTAGAGGAAGGAGATCCTAACGACTGTTAAGAACTATTTTATTTTTCAAGTTCTGGAATTAGCTGCACTTTTATTTGTACTTTGCATTGCCTAAAAAAGGATGCTTGGAAGACAGCCAAGGAGCACCAGGCAGGTAGAGGAGGCAGAGAATTTGAACAATTCTTTTGGATCAAAACTACAATTTCTTCATCCTGTGTCTTACTTCTCCTTCCCAGTCCTGAGATAAAATAACCGAAGTTTTTTGTTTTGTAATAATAAAAGTAGTTTTATATTAAATGAAAAAAAATTTCCTCCAGGAAATACAAACATACTTATGTCCACTAGGGTGGGAGTTCCATTGCTTCAGGTACGGTCTCCCTCTGCTGTCTCTCCATAAGCTGTGTGCGCTGGAGCTATGCCAATCAGTGGGGCTTGGAAGAGGAGCCCCAGGAGCAGCGGAGAATCCATTGCAGGCCAGCACCTCCCTTCTTGACTATATGAAAGGTATCCCCTGTTTGAGGACACTGAAGTTTATACAGGTTGTGATTTTGCTCCATATCACTAAACTGGAAGAAACACACTGCAAAGTTGCCACCACAGTGAAGCTTAGATTGGTTGAGACAGGAGCTTCAGCAATTCCTCCAATAACTGGAGGAAGAAATATGAAACTTAGTAGCTTCATTCAGATAGTTTCAAGATGGTGCCTCAGGGATCTGAGCTGCCACCTCCCAATGGCCTCCCTCTGACCTTTAATGAAGTTAAAGTGCTTACTCATAATGTTTTGTTTGTATACAGTTCTGCATCTTTTAAAATGCAAAGCAAGTGATCACAATTAAAGACTATTGACCAACTAACTTTGAAGTTCTACAAGACTGACTATCTCTGGATTTTGGATACATTGCAGTGTGTGTGGTTGTAGGGACACAACTCCACAGAAATGGGCTACATCCTTCCTCATAGATGCAACCTTGAAACTACTGTAACCACATTGAATGCAAGTAGAAGAATTGACTATCTTCCAGACAGTCCAGAAAAAAAATAGCTAAAAAATTAGATTTGCTTGGAGGTTAGGCAGATGGAAAAAAAAAAAAA
>NW_025408848.1:0-42010 GCF_002201575.2 Neomonachus schauinslandi | reverse complement strand
GGCCCTGGTGGCCGCGGCGGCCGCCTCGGTGCGCCGGAGCCCCGGGCCCGCGCTGGCGCGCCTCGAGGGCCGCGAGTTCGAGTTCCTCATGCGGCAGCCCAGCGTCACCATCGGCCGCAACTCGTCGCAGGGCTCGGTGGACCTGAGCATGGGCCTGTCGAGCTTCATCTCGCGGCGCCACCTGCAGCTCACCTTCCAGGAGCCGCACTTCTACCTGCGCTGCCTTGGCAAGAACGGCGTCTTCGTGGACGGGGCCTTCCAGCGGCGCGGCGCGCCCGCCCTGCAGCTGCCCAAACAGTGAGTGCCACGGCCCCCGCCCGGCCTGGACCCGGAGGTCACCCTGGCCCGGGGCCCGACCACCCCCCATCCCCGGAATCCTTGCCTGACCTAGACCCTGGGGTCACCCCCACCCCAGGCCCGACCCCTCCCTGCCCGACACCGGAGACGTCTTCGACCCCGCCCAGCCTGGGTGGGCCTCGGGGACGCTGCTCTCCGACCGAGGTCTGATCTGTGCTCAACCTGGACAAGGGGCTTCACTCCCGACCTCCACCCTGCCCCGGCCTTGGGCTCCGAGGGTTTCCCAGGCCCCGCCTGGCCTGAACTATAAGGGTCGCCTTTGCCCCTGCCAGGCCTGGACCGGAGGACACCCCTGACCCTCGCCCAGCCTGGGTCCCGAGGGGTTGCCCCACTCCACAACTGGTCTGAATCCCGGGGTCGCCCTTGCATGCACTCCTGAAAAGGATAGCATCAGGTGGTTTCGGTGGGGAAGGTGTGCCTCCCCCCACTCCCTGCAGTAGGGGCCAGCGTCTGAATGGCAGTGACTTGGGCTGGGAAGGGACGTTCCCATCCTGCGGGCAGGGGGCCAGGACAGGAAGTGCTCTCTTCTCAGTGTCCCTGAAGACGAAGCCCCTGGGACAGGACAGTGGTACCCAGCGCTCGGGCCTTCCTAGCACAGCTGGGATTCCTGGGCCGGAAGGGGAAACAGCGGGGCATGGGGGCCAGGTCAGGGAGAAGGCAGCCCCCGGCATCCCTAGGGGTGGCTGGGTCACCAATGCCCCAAGGGTGCTTTTAGGGACATTCACTCTTTCTCTTATCTTCTGGTTCCCATGTCCACTTTTCTCCTCCATGGGCTGTCCCCTATGATCCTTGCTTTCTCAAGATCTGTTGATCAGGAGAAAGCCTGTTTACCCTGCTTCCTCTTCGGGCACTTTCTGTTTCTGTGTAAGTGCCTTTAACCCCTCACTAGTGTTTATATTTCTCCAATGGGTTTCCTGTTCCAGACTTGTCTCTGATGGTCTCATTATTCTGGTATGAGAGAGTCCAGGGGATTTTTGCTGGGGTGATTCCCAGCGCCCAAAGCTTGCTTCGGTAAACTTCTCCCCTCTCTAAGGTCTTGGTGTGTCTGGTTGTAAATATTGCATCGAATGGTTTGCCAGTGCAGCATTAACAGTGACTCATTCCTGCTTAGGGTGTGAGAGGGAGAGCATACCTTTATTTTACAAACGTGAAAGGTATGTATTTCGTGAAAGGTATGTATTTCGATAAAACCGGGGTTTGGTGAGTAACAAAGTTATTCTGTCCAATTTTTGTTACTATTTTGTTCTCTTTTCCATAACCCGCTACATCTCTAATCTGGGCCAGTAAATACATTTCAGGGCCAGTCCCTCCCTCTTTGTGACAGGCAAACAGGTTCGTCCCCTCCCTGCCCCTGGGCTCTTAGAGGCCTGTTCTGCTAATGCACCTTTACATAATTCCAGTCGGATTTGCAGAGCTCCCTGCCCCTCTGTTGAGTAGGTGCACTCCTGACTGGGGCCTGGCTCACTGAATCCGGAGCACACTAGTATCTTCTCTAACTTAAGGAGAAGGAATGCCAGCCCCCCGAGGCCTCGGATCATCCTCTGAATAGGCCAGTTCTAGGTCCATTGTTTATAACGTGTGGGGGTGTTGGTGGCCCCTGGCAGGTTTGCGTCCCTTAAGGGGCTTGGCTTCTGGGTGGGCACGTCGCAGAGCGCTGTGCTGTGACCGACAGCCTGGGCACTTGACCGCTCTCTGACTGCGTTCGTGGCCCTGCTGTGCCTGTGTTTGCCTTCAGCCGTGCTCTGAGCAGTCTCCACTTAGGCAGTGATGTAAAATTCACGAGAACAGAACAAACGGGCAGAAGGAGAAACATGGGGGGGGGGGGGTCTGTGTCTCCCTTCCCCCGTTTGCTTCTGAAAACTGGCAAAGCCTGTTGACTAACGTGTTTAGCGGTTTGAGCTAGGTGACGTTTTTTTCTGTTTTAGAGAGTGTAAACCTCAGTAGTCCCGGATATGGAATGGGCTGTTGTAAACTTCTTTTTAGCTCTAGGTCAAGGCTCTTAGGCCTATCATGTGGAAAACAATCAGGAAATTTTCATGAATTCAGTGCAGGGAAGTTGAATGTGTACGTTTTTGTCACACCAAAGTGGGAAATTCATTACTGACTTTTAAAGAAGGGCAGCAGTTACTGCTCGTTTCCTCTCAGGCATTGGTACGTGGTTTTACCATTAATATTTGAAGTTATGAATTTCTTTACCATAAATTTAAAATTCTTACTGTACTGGGCATTTCGTGGACTTGGACTTAGTGGAGTATGATGCCTGAGCCTTGGAGCTTTTTTTTTTTTGCGTTGTGGTGATATGCACGCCCTTTCCCGCTGGGTGACGTCTGTCCTGGGAGGCATGGCACGCACCGCCCACTCCCAGGGACAGCTCCCACTGTGCTGTTCCTCCCTCTTTCCCACTCTGGAAAGGGTGTGCTTGAGAGGAATACCAGAATTTACCCCCATTTGTTACTACAAGTATGTCTTCCCAAAACTTCAATATTTTGAATTATTGGCGGGAAGACAATTCCTTGTGATGCATTCAGAGCCTGTCTTGCTCTCCTACAGTGTGGCCGCACTGTGCCGAGTCCCCTGGACCCTCCCAGGGAGGGAAGTACGCAGCGTTTATAACTTAGGCCCCGGCTCACTTGACTGGGCCGCGAGCCTGGCGTTTCTCCTGGCCGGTGAGCTCCCTGAGGGCTGTGTCTCTTTCCCTGGAGACACAGGGCAGGAACTGGTTGGGGGCGGGGGTGCACAACTGAGTTGTGTTTGTTGAATGAACATGTGAGTAACTGAATGAATTTGCAGCTTCCGCAGGGAAAGCAATGTCATCAATTTCACGTGGTTTTCGGAGGTGGCGAGTCAGCTTCCCCTGGGACATGTAGACGGGCCCTCTCCGGTTATATGGGTGGGTGTGGTTCGTGTGTGTGACTGTAGTTCTTTATACCATCCAATTTGGAATTTGATGTAGACGTAATGTGTGAACTACACAGAAACAGGCCCATACACAGCCCCTCACTTGCTCGTCCCTCTTTTTTCCAGCTTTTTTTTTTTCTTAAACACATGGACTACTTGATTGATTACAGTAAAAACAAGACTTGTGTTTGTGGTAGCCTCTGTGAGTGATAAGGTCATGGGATTCTTTCTTTTCTTTTTACTTTTCTGCGTTTCCCAGACTTTCTGTGATGAACATGGCTCTTTTTTTCTTTTTTAACACTTTCCGTTATGGAAAATTTCAAACGTAAAAATAGAGCAGTGAACTCGCACGTAGCTGTCCCTGGCATCAACGGTTAGCGTGTTGGGACCTAGCTTTCTTTACCTTTGCCCCCACTCATCTTTCCTCCGGCCCCCAGTGACCTGGAAGCAGATCACAGATGTCACATCATTCTGCGTGTAAACAATTTTGTAAAAGAGGAAGATCCTTTTTTTAAGAAACCTAATCACAGTGTCGTGATCACACCTTACAAGTTAATCCTAATTTCTTACTTGTCATCAAACATCAGTCAGTGTTCACATTTCCCTTGCTGTCTCACCAATTTCTTTTCTTACGGCGTGTTTGTTTGGATCAGGAACTAAATCAGGTGCAGACAGTGTGATTGGTTGGTGTCACTTACATCTCTTGTCATCCGTAGGCTTCATCTGTTTCTTTATTTTCCTCGCTGAAGAGGCAGGTCGTCTGTCCCGTATAGTTTCCACCCTCTGTGTTTACGGGTTGGATTCCCGTGGTGTCCACTTCCTGTGAACGTGTTGCGGGACCTAGAGATTTGATCAGACTCAGGGTTGATGTGTTTTTTGCCAGAAACTGCCTCATAGACGCCAGAGCGTGTGTCTGTCAGGAAGCAGAGAGGTCTGTCTGTCTCCCTAGCACCTTTGGATGGTCCTTGCCTGGGTCGTGGCCGTTATTCTCGGCCGCACGGGTGCACTCCACCCCCTGAAGGACACGTGGAAAGTGGCCCGGGAGAGGGATCACAGCTTCTGCGTGTGGACCTTGATGGAAAGTGCCTGCGACCCCCACAGCTTTTTACTATGTACGTGTTTGTTTTGTATAGTTTCTCAGTGCTCTTCCAACTGGTCACTTGAAAAGTATGGAATTAGTTAGTAACCGCCACACAAGTAGTTATCAGATTGAAGTCATTTTGAAATTAGCTGGAAACTGCCCCAGACTTGGTGAAGACAGCAGCGTCCAGGCAACAGTAACTTGGTCGTGGCGGGGTCGGCCCAGGAGCGGGCCTGTGCGCTGTGCGGGGTTTGCCCTGCGGACGGGACAGGGTGTCAGCTCAGCCTGCTTCCAGTGGCCCAGAGGGGGTCTGTGCCGGCCCTGGGTGCGCGCGCGGTGCTGCGGGGAGGTGTGTGGGGCTGGGCTGGGCTGGGCTGGAGAGAAGAGCAGTAGCCGGAGGGGCCTCTGAGGAAGAAACGTTTCGATCTGGTGCCCGTTTGGACGTGCAAGCTGGAGGAATGAGAAAGGCCGCGTGAAGAAGCTGGGACCCTGGGAGCAGGAGCGGCTCAGCGGAAGGAAACGAAGCTGTAGGTTCAGCTGCGTCGTGTCTGGACAGTGTGGCCAAAACCCGGAATGTGCATTTTCACTAAATAAACCCTTTATCCTGGTTTTCTTGCTTGTTGACAGTCACTGTGGATCACATACATTTGTCCAGAGTTACTCTGTCGTCTTGTTAAATGCTTACTTTAAAAGGGTTTATGGGAGTGTAGCAACTTGGGAGCTAAGACACTGATCTTTGTTAATGAAAATATGGGCCACTTTCCAGCCTTTAGTTCACACCGAGGTTTTTGGACTTATCACCTTTATAGGAAAACGTATATAGTATTTTAGAAATCAGTCTATGAGAAGGATGTTACTTATCATGACATGTGGCTGAATTGAATTTATAATAAATTTAGGAAAGCCTTTGTTGTGGATAAAGGAAGATGATTGGTGGATGCTAAAAGGGTATTCTGTAGAGTTTTAATGATGTTCACGGTTAATGCTTTCAAAAAAGACATAGCTCTGTTTAAAATTATGTGCGAGATGAAATGAAAGCTTTTGATTTGGAGATACAGTAATTTACTATTTGCTGTTTTTGCATCTTGTGAGTGTCAGGGGATAAACTTGGTAAATTAGTGACAACTAAATTACAGCAATGCCTCATCTCCATAATTACCCTACATTTAAAGCATTTCATATTAAAATGAGAGGATTATAGACATGCTTCTACTTTGATTTCCTGGAAGTAGGCCCTTGCATTGTGACTCGCTAGGAGGTTTTGTGGTTAACGCTCGGGGCCGCTATCACTTTTTGCAAGTTTCCGGTTTTCTGGTAAAAGGTTCCTGATGGATTTGAAGGACAGAAGATGGAATCTCTTGTTGTAAACGGATTTCGTGAACGGGTGACGGGAAGCTGCGAGGGCGTGCCGCGAGCCGCCCGGGAGCCTGGACCGAGGCTGTGAGGGTGGCAGGTGCGTCTGGCCTGTGCCTCTCGGGCCCCGCCGGCCCCGGGGCCCTGCTTCTGGGGGGCCGACAGCAGGATGAAGAGGAGTTAGTGCGGGTCCTCCTGTCCTTGGACAGAACAGTTCTGGCACTAAATCATGAGCTGATTGCAAATGTGTGGCTTATCTCTCCTACGGATGCTTTCCGGGAGGCACACAGAAAAGAGATGGGTGTTTTTATAGGTGGTTTGCTTGAGAAGAAACTTTTCCCCCTTAGTCATCTGTGACATGTCTAACCATGCCCAGAGAGGCACAAGCTCATCTTGCGTTTATTTCCTTCGTGGGGAGGGCTCTCGTCCTTCCCCACGAGCGTGCAGAGCGGGGCTCGGACCGCGTCGCCTTCCTGCTGGAAGCCACAGCAGCTGCCCCCAGCCTGTGGGGCCTCCCCGGCCCCTCAGCCCAGGTCCCTGCATTGCTGACCGCGGCCCACCACCTCTCCCCTCCGGCCACCCCCCACCTTCCTCTGTTTCAGCGGGGTGTTGGGGCCAAGAGCCCTTTCACACCCTTCCACGTTACTGGGGATGGCAGAGAGCTTTTGTTTGTGTGGGGTTTGTCTGTTACACGCACCACATTAGAAATTAGAACCAAGAAGTTAAAATATACATACTTATGAACCCATTCAAAAACAGCAATCGTAAACATCTCAGGAATAATTGTTTATGAGAAAATCACTGTTTCCCACAACAGAGAAGCTTAGAATAGGGGTATTTGTTTTTTGTAAGTCTCTCACATCTGGCTTGGGAGGGCAGCTGGGGTCTGCTTGTGCTTTTCGTCTGTGGTGCTAGGTTTCAGTTGAGCACGGGGAGAAAATCCAGCCTCACGTAGATACGGGGCTGGGAGGGGGAGCTGTTCGAGTGGCCGTTCAGATGATGGTGGATGTTGTCCCTCGATGCCTCACCAAAACTTGGCAGGCGGTGGTTTCCTGTAGGTCACTTGTGGTGCCAGGTCTGAAACGTCCTCAGTGGGCTTTTGGTGCTCTGTTGGGTTAAAATCCATTGCTCTGTCTTGCATTTTGATTAAATCTTTTATTACCCATGCATGGTTTGTTACCTCGTGCATTGGTTATTAAGGGAAATATTGATTGAATTACGCAGATCTTCTGATGTCAGTATGTCTTACTATATAAAGAAGCATATTTTATCTTTGAGTTGGTAAATTTGATCCCCCTCGAACTCAACAGATCATGTTTTTGAAAACAGAAATCTCCGAAAGGATGAGGCATTTTGATACAATTTTATTTTGAAATTTGCTTTAAAAGTTGAATTGACAGTGTATTTTTATGGAAATAAAAAAAAAAGATATGTTGTAGTCTTTGGCCTTATTAGTACTTCATAACATAATTTGGCTTACATTTAGTTTTTTTGGTTTTTTTTTTTTTGGTATGTGTGGTCAGTGCGTGATGACTTCGGATGGGGCTGTCCGGCCTGTCCATTATTTCTGCACAGCCACCCTGTCCCTCCTCACTGGTTCCCAGGTGACACCCCTGCTGTTTCCCTGCAGCCCCGGGCATGCCCCCCCCCGCCCCCCAGCAGGCAAGGACAAGGACCTGGGCCCAGAACTGCAAGTGTCCACAGGGGGTCTCAGTGACAAAGTAGACGTGTTTTCATGGAAGTAGTCCCTGTTTGGGATGTCTTTTGAAACCCTTCTGAGCACACTTCTCAAAAACTGTGCAGCTTTTGATAAACATAAACATTCCCTCCCTCCCCAGTCTCCTGTTTTCCTCAGTAGGTCTCTCTCTTCTCTCTTCATGGTAAACCATTATTACAGAGGATAAAACTGGTCTTCTGTCTTGTAAAGCAGCTCTGCTTTTTGTGATTTGTGTCAAAAGAACAAAAAGTACTTACTGTTTTTCCAAATGGACAGTAGAAACATCAAGTGTGTTCTGACTCCTCCCTGGCCCTTCTCACAGACTTGCGCTGCTCCCTTTCACAGATCTCCTGGGTTTAGAACTGTCCTAGTTGGTGTTGTGCCAAGTCCTCATGTAAGATGGGTCACGTTGATGTGACGGGGGCGTCCGTGGCGATGAGTGGCGTAGCGAGCTGCCCGTGCCCGGTGCTGGTGAGCTGTGTGTGACTCGAGCTCACGCACACGCAAGGGCAGCTCCTCGAACCAGTTGTCCACCTAAAACCTTCCAGGAGAACTGCCTCCGGTAACGTGATTTGGCTGCGGTTTACTGTTGAAATTTGGGATCCTTCTGTATGCTAGCACGAAGCTGTGGCTGGAACGGTCAGTGAGAACTAGCTTGTGAACCTATTGACCCTTCGGAGCGGATTTAGGAATGTGAATGTGGAATCTGATGGCGGAGCAAACAGGTTGCAGGCTGTGAAGTTACATGAACGGGAGAAGTTTGCATTCATCCACCCCCACCCTTGGGGACATAAATATATCCGGTCAGCTTGGCAGGTACATCCCTGAAGCTGGGAACAGTGACTCATCACAGCTTGAGGAAAACATCTTTCTCTTAAGAATATCCGCCTCCCTTTGGTTGGGTTCCCTATTAACTAGGAACATTTATAGCCCTGCCTCGGCTCCCAGTGTGCAAGAAGACTACTGAATATCTGGCTTTCTTAGCAATTATATTTTTCTCTGCAAATTGCAGTATGAACGGATTTTCCACACCTGCTAACCCTCAGGTTAGCCAACAGGAGATCTCATGGAAAGTCAAGAATTTTTTGCACTGATAGAAATGTTGTCTGTGCCGTCCAGGATGGTGGTGATAGTCGTGTGTGGCCGCTGAGCATTTGAAATGCAGCTAAGAACTCAATTTTTAGTTTTTAGTCTGTAAGTTCATTTAAGTTTAAATAGCCACACGAGCTGATGGCCTTGCAGAGCTTGCAAGTCTGGATCCCCAGTACCTGGCTGTGGCCACTGCCTCAGTTTACACCATTCACCTCCGAGGCACAAATGTTGTTTTCTGCAGTATGCTTTGAGGTGAGGAAGACTGACAGGTCCGCTCTGGGCTTGGGGCTCAGGCAGATCCCCTACAGTTCCCCGGGGTGAGGTGAGGAAGCAGCCAGCCGTACCCTTTGCGAAAGATGCTTGTTGAAACGTCTTCTATCTGAATAGGTTGGTCATTCTCTTCAGTTTCTACTACTCTGGACTGCAGATAAGTGAGAATGGACAGTTTCCATTTCCCCCTTCACTACCCTAGTTCTTGAAGCCCCAGGAAAGAAGCAAGGGACCCAAGAGATGATTCCTGTGGGTAATTAAGAGAAGAGACACATTTGCTGGTGCAGGGAGACATTTTTTGTGATTTGTATCAAAAGAACAAAAAGTACTTACTGACTGAGTAAGTACTTAATGCCTGAGCCACCCTAGGGGCACCTGGGTGGCTCAATCATTAAGCATCTGCCTTCGGCTCAGGTCATGATCCCAGGGTCCTCGGATCGAGTCCCCCGTCGGGCTCCCTGCTCAGCAGGAAGCCTGGTTCTCCCTCTCTCACTCCCCCTGCTTGTGTTCCTACTCTCGCTATCTCTGTCTCTGTCAAATAAATAAATAAAATCTTTAAAAAAAAAAAAGGGGGGGGGTCGGGGAGCCTGGGTGGCTCAGTCGTTAAGCGTCTGCCTTTGGCTCAGGTCATGATCCCAGGGTCCTGGGATCGAGCCCTGCATCGGGCTCCCTGCTCGGCGGGAACCTGCTTCTCCCTCCCCCACTCCCCCTGCTTGTGTTCCCTCTCTCGCTCTCTCTCTCTCTCTGTCAAATAAATAAATTCTTTTAAAAAATAAAATAAAATAAAATAAATAAAAACTCTGTGGCCCTTTCTAGCCCTGGATTTACTGTGCATATTGGTTATCGATAGATTACTTTTGAGTCCGGTTCCTTTATGAACAAGTGCACGAGTGTTGTGTGTTTGCCTGTCCCGTGTGCTGCCTACGTGGACACCTGCTCGTGCCGGGTGGCGCTTGGCAACGTGGCTGGTCCTTCTGTGGTGTGACTGTGGTTCGCGTGCTCCCCTGCAGGGAGCTGCACGTCCCACGAGGGCAGGGCTGAGCTCTCTGCACAGCGTTGCATTCCCGGTGCCAGCAGAGTGCTTGGCACCTGGAGGACACTGAGCATTTGTTGAGTGGATACTGACTTCTGTACACAATCTTCTGAGGCTGTTGCTTGTTGTAATGGATCAATTCTAGCATCTGGCTCACAGGGAAGACCGAAATCGGTGTTTCTCATCAGTGGTCCGAAAACGCGTCCTTCACGTGGCAAATCAGGGACCCAGGCTGGCACCGTGTGGTGGGCTCACCGTCGGTAGCTCGGCTCTCCAGGGGGCAGGAGGGTTGTGCGGAGGCGAGTTGGTGGGCGGGTCCCACTTCTGCCCGTGTGCCCGTGACCAGAGCTCAGGCCAGGGCCGCTCCAAGGGAGGGCCACGTGTGCAGGAAGAAGAGGAGACGCTCTGGAGAGCTCAGCACATTTCGATCTGGGCAGCAAACTACGGGCCTGCGGGCCAAGTCCCGCCAGACTCTTGTTTGTATAAATAAAGTTTTATGGGAACACAGCCACGCCCATTTGTTTCCATGGGCTCCGTGGCTGCTTAGTTGAGACACAGACGGTGTGGCCTAAAAACCTAAGACATTTGGTGTCTGGCCCTGTATAGAAGCAGTGGGGCAGACCTCCCTCCACGTCACTGATACATTTTACTGAGGCTAATCCCTACCTCTGTAGTGCTGGTTTTCTTCATATGGAGCTCCTGTGCTTCTTAATGTGTTATGTTTAATTCTAGGTGTTTCATCTGTTTGTTTTGGGGATGGTCAGTATGAATGGGATCTTTTTTTCCTTATTATTTTCAAAAGGGTTGGTGTTTGCATATAGGGAAGGTGGGCCGTGTGTGTGTGTGTGTTTCTTTTGTTGGTATGGGCTTTATAATACTAATTTATTTTTAAAATTTTACACTTTGAAAACATTTCAAACTTCCAGAAAAGTTGCCAGACTTGTTCAGACTAGTTCATATAACTCCTGTCGTCAGCCCCGATTCACCCATTTTTAACATTCTGCCGTATTCGCTTCAGTATTTCCCTGCGTGTGTACATGCTATTTAAGAGTCAGCTAAATGTGCTATGCCCCCTTTTCCCTTCGTACTAGGGAAATTAGAATAAGGATATTTTCTGGAACCAAAGCCTGGTTACTGAGTTCAGGAAGCCGGACTCAACTCCGGTGCTGCTCTTTAACCCACGGCCTGGGGACCAGCACTCTCAGCTGCCCCGGGAGCATCCTGGCAGCGTCCAGCATCCTGTCCGGTATGGAGCCTCTCCAGTCTCCTTATTCTGGGACAGCTCCTTCGCCTTTCTTTGTATTGACCTTGACATTTAAAAAAACAAAACAGGACAGTTATTTTATCAGCTGCCTCTCAAATTAGACTTGTCTGAATAGACCGAGTCCTGATGAGCTGGTGAGATTTGGGGTAGGGACCTGGGGCTGGAATGCTGGCAGGAGGACACTCACCCTTCTCAGGGCATCTCTCGGAGATGCCACTGGCCTTCCTGGTGGAGTTCACGTGGATCACTTGGTTTAGGTATTGGTGGAGCTTCTCCACCTGATAGTTACTATTTTTCTTTTTGTAGTTAATAAGTAATTTTTGCCATTCAGTGCTGGAATAAAATGTTTATTTTGTATCCAGTCACAGTTACCATCTCTCCTAACAGTTTTTTAAATTGACTTTTTGCATGCATTTTCTAGGTCAGATTTTCATCTGCAAATGATGACTGTTTTGTCTCTTTCTTCTGCTCTCTTTTTTTAATCCCGTTTCTTTTTGTTGCATTGTTGAATTTGCTAGAACCTCCAGATAACACAGAATAAATACCATGATGGCAGGCTCCATTCTTGCTTCCAGCCCGACAGGGAAGGCTTACGTTTCAGAGTAAATGCAGCTTTGCTCAGAAGCTACTTTCTTAGGGCAGTCTTCCTGGTACCGAGGTGAGTCCTGTGGGCCGCACGCCCCCAGCGCCCCTGGTCTCGCCATCCCACTGTTACTGGAGGGTTGGTGGTCTGTTTATCTGACACGCTCTGGTGTCAGGGGCAGGACTGTGCCTTTCTTACTTGTTGCTGTAACCCCGGCACCGCCAGGCTGGGCCCGTAGTTGGCACTTTGTAAGTTGTTGGGGGGGTGAATAAAGACGCAAACAGGAGAGGTCTGAATGCAGAAACAACCTGGCAGAAGTCAGTGATCAGAGGTGATAGAAGCTTAGAGTTTAATAGGTGTGCATCTGGGGCGCCTGGGCAGCTCAGGGGGTTAAGCGTCCGACTCTGGATTTCAGCTCAGGTCGTGATCTCAGGCTCCTGGGGTCGAGCCCTGTGTTTAGTCTGTGCTCAGTGGGGATTCTGCTTTAGATTCTCTCTCTCCCTTTGTCCCCCCCGCCTGCTCACGCACACACTCCCTCTCTCTCTAAAATCCATCCATCAATCAATCTTTTTTTAAAATTAAGTTAAAAAAAAGTAAAAGGCCTGTGTCATCACCCCCCAGCTGGGTGCCCTTGGGTAGGTGCCCTGTCCTCAAACTCCCCTTTCCTCATCTGTAAAATGGGCACGCTACCCACTCACTGGGCATTTATGAGAACGAAACATGGCGTGCCAGAGCGCTGACCTCGGTGTCTGGCACACAGTGCACTCCCCACAAGCCACGTCATCACCATCACTGCCGTCATGGTGACCGGGGGGGCGGGGGGGTTGTTGTAACCTGTGAGGCATCTGGGTGTCGGAAGCGGCCGGGAGGCGTTGCAGGGTCTGGAGCCGGTCCCGGTGCAGTAGCCTGGCCCCCCACTTACAGCAGAGGCACTGACAGGGCGTCGCCCAGGACGGCCGTCTTTCTGGGGTGGCTGGAGAACGGGCTTGGGCGGGCCACGGTCCCTCCTGGCTCCTGAGGGGGTACAATTGGAGCGGAATAGTAGGGTTTGCTCTCTCGTATTTCTCTGAGCTGCTTGCCCAGAGGGTGGGATTTGAAAAGATGAACTCAGGTTTTCCCTTGAATCTGTGTGAATCACCTTCGTGGGGCTCAGAGCCCAGCTCGCACTGGACGCTGAGAAAGAAGCCAGCCTCCCATCAGCCGGCTCCAGCCCTGCCCCCGTCCCCAGAGGAACAGTGAGGAATCGGGGATGCAAGCCTGCTCTGGGTCAGTAATTTATATGTATGTCCAGGCGTTTAAAAATACGGACAAGTACAGAAAATAATCTAACATGTGCTTGGGACCCATGAAAAATTGACCCTCGTTCACATTTTGCCATGTATTTCCAGTAGAGAAACATCTCGTCGAGGTGCCCTTGCCCCCGTGTCTCTGTCCCTTCTCCAGAGGCATGGAGCCCCCGTTCTGTCTCATGGTTCCCCTGTGCAGAGCCGGTCCTCTGTTTTAGCGGTTGGGGGGTGGGGGCGTCATAAGTGTTCTCGTTACACTGTATGTATTTTCCACTTCTCCAAAAGACTGCCTCAGAGGTGACCCTGTCAGACACAGGCCTGCACCTGTTTCTTCTTAGTCCTGGTGCTCGGATCTCAGTGCTTCCTGGCTCTGCAGTCTGTCTCCTACCTCTCACTCATTCTCTGGGCTCTCAGTGGGCCGGCTTCCTCTCAGCCCTAGCTCTGCTCCTCCCTGGTCCAAGGGGGCTCTGGGTTCCTTGTCCCGTCCACAGGCTCATCTCCAGCCCATCTCCCCTGAGCCTTGCCCTATGGGGTGCCCCCGCCGGCACCCCCATATTGAAACTAAATGGCGTTGGAAGATCGCCCTCAGCACCCCCCCACACACACACTCCCACGTCCAGGTGGTTCCTCAGGCCTTCGATTTTACTTTCGCTTGCAAGTGGGCACTCCCTGTGTGTTTGGAGCTGTGGGGCTGGAAAAGCAGTAGGAGCAGGACAGACTCCCTCTTTGCCTCTGTGCGTCAGGAGGGAGACTTCATAATCCCAAAGAGCGAGTGTGTGGTGTCATTTCAGGGGCTGCAGGGTGCAGTGAGGAAACCAGAGGACATGTTTGACAGGTGGATGGGAGGACCTTTCTGGGGAAGTGATATTTTAAGATCTAAACTACAAGCAGGAGCTTCTGATGGGAAGCATCAAGGACAGGGACTTCCCCGGGAGTGGGGCCTGCAGGTGCAGTGGCTGTGTGTGTGGCGGGGGTGAAATTCCAGAAATTGAGAAATTGACCTCAAGGTCCCCCGGGAAGGTTCGAAGGAGAGGAGTGATAAGTCCAGCGAGGCCACTGTGGGGGCCACACTCAGGCACAGGGACCAGAGTGCTGGCCGTGGCCATGGGGAGAGGTCAGTAGAGTCTGCAGGGCTGGGTGATGGGCTGGCCCTGAGGGCGTGAGAGACGGTGTGTGTGTGTGTGTGTGTGTGTGTGTGTGTGTGTGGACAAATCCCCAAAGCCCCCGAGAGATGCCCCCTGTCCTGGACCTGGAGTCCCCACCTCGCACAGGGCTTTCCAGCGGTGCCTGGCCTCATGGTGTAGGAGGGAAGAAAATGTACATAAGATTTATGGAGCCCATGAGACGAGGCTGGATTTTATTCACCTGAACGGTGGGGACAGAACAGCATTGAGAATGATTGTTTCTTTCTGTGTGGCAAAACTAAAAGCTTGTGTAATGAAAGCAGTTGAGCCGAGGGAAGCTCCGGGCAGGGGCTGTGGCTCCCTGAGAATCCGAATGCTGCCTGGACAGCAAGAAGGCCCTTCTGGACTCCAGAGACATTTTCAGCTCATCTTTCCAGATGCTGTGACTGCGTAATGATAAATGAAGGTGGAGTCGCAGCCTGGTTTCATGGGGGGTGGGAGGGGCAGGCGATAGTCACCTGGGTTATTCCTGTGAGCTGAGCCCGCTCGTCCCTGTGAGTACAGAAAACCTCACAGTGCAGGGAGGTGTGCGTGTGCTCGTTGCTGTTTTGAGAGCATCTGTCCGCATGTTTGGGAAATTGGCTGCTGCTTGCTTCATAAAATACCATGGGGGTAAATTCCTCCGACAGCTAGTGATGCGGTGTGGGCTCCAGACCCTGCCCTTGCAGCCTTGGTGGTAGCGCAGAAAGCCTCTTGGCTCGGAGGATCCCTGAGTCCTTTGTGCGTAACGGGGGCCGCTGTTGGAGATTGATGAGCTGAGGTGCAGACCGCAGTGGGGTGGTCCAGGTGTCACGGAAGAGGTTGGTGTCGGGGGCCGGCATTTGCTGGTCCTCTGCTCACGCCCCGGTCTGCAGTTTCTCCCGCTTGCCAGGCCTGTGGAAGGTGGCGGGGCGGCCAGGCCCCCCCGAGACTGATCTTGGGGAGGGCGTGCGTGCTTGTTTCCCTGGCCCACGGGCCCCCGCTGAACATCTCCTTGCCGACCCCACTGGCACCCAGGAGACCTGGGCTCTGGCTCACCCCGCCACTTCCAAATGGAGCCCAAAGAATGTATCTCCAAGCTGCTGGGAGCTCTGTGCATGCCAGGGCTGTCCTCGGCCCTGGTCACCGTCTGCCGAGAGAGACAGACGACCCGGCCACTGGGACGAGAGGATGTGGATGCTAAAGGCCTGAAGGCTGGAGCCACACAGAGGGTGTCATTCTGGGGCCCTCTGAGGGTGACTGCAGGCAGGCCAGGGACAGGGAACAGCAGGTAGGACAGAGCCAGACCGGCATGTTCGGGGAAGGCAGGGAAGGAGGGAGGGGCTGTCCCCGGCTGCATCCTCCGGTGCTCAGGGCCCCGTGGGCTCCTGCAGCTATGCCCTGGGTAGGCGTCCACGGCTGGAGGGTTGCTTTCCTCTAACGCACAAGACAGACGTCCTCTTCACTCTCAGGCCAGGTGTCGGACTGTCCCGACCCGGGGGAGGGCAGAACGGCTTCTCTTTGGCCTGTTCTGTGTATTGGCCCTTCCTGTAAGATTTTCCCTAATACTTACTTTGATTTATGAATTTGTGTCAGTCCAACGAATTTAAGTTTTCTAAAGTAGATTGTTTTTGATTTGTATTTTAAATGCCAGTGAGATTTGAGATGGGGCCTCGCTGGGCAGTTTTAACTGAGCAGGGGTGGGAGCACAGACTGAGCTGCCCAGTCGGCCCGCGGGGAAGTTGCCCCGTCCTGTCCTGTCCTGTCCTGCCGTGAGAGGTGGGGCAGCGTACCTGTCAGCCCCTCCCCGCCCCGGCAGCTCTGGCCCCCTCAACACTCCCTCCCCGGCCCCAGCACTCTCCTTCCACTCTCCGTTTCTGGGTTGGCCTCCTCTTACTGGGGCTGTCGTTTCCACGCCCTGCCCGGCTGAGCCTGTGCGGCCCTTTACCGTACATGTTCGCGTAGACCTGTGACTCCTCAGCGGCCCCCGCCCCGCTGCGTCCCTGCTGCCTGCCTGCTCTCCCACCAGCTCTTCCTCGGCCCTCGCTGTCCCCTCTCTGGAGCACCGTCCACCTTCTTCCACGTGGTCGTCCCAGCGTCACTTCCTTGGGGCCCAGTTGGGGCACTCGTTGTTTGCACACTCTGCATTTCTTCAGGGTATTAGTGTTGTTCGTAATTGTGTATTTTTTAGACCTATTCTCCTCCTCCCCTCCCCACTTCCTGCCCTGTTGATCTGGAAGGTCCGGGAGGGTGAGAACCATGGCGTGGAAGCATTTCTGCTTGCAAGGTTTATCTGGGCCCCTGCTTCCCCGCTGAATGTGTGGCGGCAGAGGAGAACGGGAGTGCCCCCTCCCCGCCTGCCTTGACCCAGAGGTGACATGGTGGTTTGAATAGTCCCCTCCTCCCTGTGCGCATGTGGTCGGCATCTCTGGGCAGGCCAGTTCCAGCACTGCTCTCATGAGTCATCCACAGGCACGGGGAACCCTAGTGACACGTTCGGCCCGTATTCGGGGATAATTAATCCTTCAAGTTTCTTGTGTTCTGATTCGCCTCTAACCTCTAAGGCACTGAACTGTAATGCCGACACGTGGAGATTTGATGCACACGTTCATATTTGCTCTTTGTCATCAGTAATTTTGTCCATTTTGTATTATAACTCTACCTTCGTCTTTAACTAGTTCAGAGGGTAATTTCATTTTGCTCACAGTCACCGATGAGGCCAGGGAGGCTAAGATGTGTTTTTAACAAGGTAACTGAAAAAATGGGCAAAAATTTCAAAGTCAGTAGCTTTCTATAGGAGCAGACAATTATCTCTCAGAGAATTCATCTATCCAAAATGACTTTTTTCCCAGAGGATTCCAGACTGCTAATATGGTAATTAGCAGAAAGCTCGAAGTCTTTAGTTCTAAGTTTATTTGGGATTTTATTTTATAAGCCTGCATTCTGTAATTCTTGAAAGTCAAAAATTATTGGTGTTGGGCGCCTGGGTGGCTCAGTCAGTTAAGCGTCTGCCTTAGTCTCAGGTGTCTTGGGATCAAGTTCCGCGTCGCTTCTCCTTCTGACCCTCTCCCCTCTCTCTCAAATAAATAAATAAGTAAAATTTAAAAAAAAATTTTTTTTTTGGTCTAATTTCTTTTTGAAGGAGCCAGTTTTTAAAAGAAAGCCCCAAGCAGTGCTCAGTAACTTCTGTGTTCTGTATTTCCTTTACTGTTTGAGACTCTTCGGTATTATATCCGTGGTCCACGCTTACAGAAACTTTGGGAAACTCAGGAATGTGGAAAGGCGAACAGCCACCACCCAGTGTTTTCCTTGTGTCTGCTTCCTTTTTAAAGGAAGGTACTTTGCTGAAATTGGGTATTTGCAATTTCACAACTGCTGGTGATCAAAGTCCTCTGGTCAGGGCTGTAAGGCGCCCTTTTTTATGTTAATGTCTGTTTAAATGAGTAAGTTAGGACCGCTCTGCCCCACTAAGCTGGGAGTTCACCTCTGCCACCACCCTGAGGCTTCCAACCGGAGGGAGGCCCTGGGCTGGCGGAGGCCCCACGGGCAGCTCCTGGCTCTGCTTTCTGTGATTCCCCCTTATCAGGAAGGAACCTCTCCACCCGTCCTCGTCCTCGGCAGGCGGCACCAGATAAGGCTAGTGGTAACCAAATGCAAAATGTGATTGCTAGTTTTTCCTGAATTGTTTTCAGAGTGGGAAAGCTTAGAAGAGGTCCCAGTGCGCCAGGTTACGGACCTCTCACGGGAGAGCCGTGTTTGGGGGGTGAGCGAGGGACTATGCCCTCCGCCATAAATGCCGGCTGGGTCACCTTTGGCCCAGGGGCAGGGTTGGTCCTTTCTTCGCCTACCTGGACAGCTCCCTCTCCGGAGTCTACAGAGACTTGCCACTTTTCTTTAGCACTTTTGATTTGCAGGGTCCTCAAATAAGCTTATTGAAAGTGAACAAATAACGCAACGGTTCATGAAAAACTCTTCCCCAGAAATAACTCAGCTACTTTACACCCTGAATGAACTCCAGTGTGCTTTCTTTGTAAAAATGCGGACGAGAACCCCAGAGTCTCCTGCCTTTGCCCCGTAAGGGACTAGATTCTGTGGCAGGCCCGGCGGCTGGCAGGGAGGGAGAGATGCTTTTCCCTTCTCCCCATTTCCCGTGATGCCCCGAGTGCCTATTTGCGTATCAAGCACGCAGACACGGTGGAGGCAGGTGCCACACAGATGCGAAAGGAAAGAAAAGAGCCTGGGAATGTAGGCTTCAGAGGCCGGGGCAAGAGGGTCTGCTCAGTTTTTATTTCAGAGAAAACCCGTGCTGATGAATAGGCCATCAGGGATCCATGGATGTGGTTGAGCGTGCAATTTACATAACAATTAAACTAGTTCAGTAGACCCGCTGCCTCTGAAACCAGGCCTCTCCCTGCGCCAGTCTTCGGCGGTATTAATCTGCTTTATGACCCACTTTCCCCAGATGGATCATTTCTTCTCCGCAGCACTAAATACGCTCGGAGACCTGGGGTCTGCGCTGGCGGGCGGGCGGCTTTAGAGCGCCTGCGGCGTGTTCTCTGCTCCCTTCCTGTGCCTGTCTGGGCAGGACTGGCCGGTCACTCTGTCTTTCCCGTCCGTACGTCCCCGAGCGCCACGCGGTCTTGCCTGACTTCCGTGTGTGAATGTGTATTTCGCCATCCATCCTCAGATTTTCACACGTTCTCCCAATTTTGAGTAAACACGGGGGAGGAGACTGTCCGGGACAGGCCCTGGGTCGGATGAGTTTGGAAGGACGAGGTGTTTCCTCTCCAGGGCCAGGTGCGGGGCCAGGTGCGGTGTTGGGCCGGCAGGAACGAGTTCTCTGAAGGGCCTGCGTCTTGAGCCAAATAAAGGCCTTCTCACATTCTGCGTGGTGCTGATTCTACTCTGCTGTGTTTTGTTCTGGGCTGTATCCAGGATGGCAGAGAGGTCTCTCAGACGAAGTCGTGTTGCTTTGTAAACATCATCTGGCTGCCAGCGATTATCCCAGCCTCCCCGAGGAAAACCGGATGTGCTTCCTGACTCTTTGATCCAGCTTCTGTGTTATCAGTGGCTGCCAATGGCTGCTAATTTGGGGGAGATTAGCCCCAGGGTAAATTGGAGTGGATCTTGGAAAAAGACTGCTCCCTTAGGAAAGGTGGGATCGGTTAAAATCTAACTTGACCTTAAACTATCTAAAGTAAGTTTTTCAGTTTAGTATGGAATTTTATGTGGCAGAATAAGGACAAAGGTGTCTAGAGTCTAATAAACTGGTGTCATAAAAATGTAGCAATTTGCCCCTGGTGGTGTAAGCTTCAACTTCTTTTGTGTGACCTGGGAAAGAGCTTTCTCTGAATGTTCCTGTAGTGAAGCCACAGCAGCCTGGGTCTGCGGGCCGTGGGGTGTGTGGGCCGTGGGGTGTGTGGGCCGTGGGGTGTGGGGGGCGGGGGGGGCGGGCCCGGGGGGGCGGGCCGTGGGGTGTGCGGGCCATGGGGTGTGCGGGCCGTGGGGTGCGGGCCGTGGGGTCTGCGGACTGGGGTGCGGGCCGTGGGGTGTGGGCCGTGGGCCGTGGACCGTGGACGGTGGGCTGTGGGTTTGAGTGCTGGCCATGCAGGAGTGGCTCCAGCTCCTCCTGGCTCCTCCCTCTTGCAGAGTTCGGCAGGTACTGGTGGCTGTAATACCTCGAGCCTGGTCCCCGCGTCCCCGGTGCCGTCTCCCTGCTGTTCACGGCCTCCAGTGCCATTTCTAGTCCTTGTCTCCGGCCGCTCGCACCTCTCCGCCCCGAGGCCCTTCCCTGTGGCCGCTCGCCCTCCTGGTCGCTAATGCAGCGTCTCTCAGGTGGCTGTGTTTCTTTGCTCCCTGACTAGGTCATGGGCCCTGTCTTCCAGGACAAACTATCATTTATTTTTCTTAGGGCCTGTGAGGAGCCGGGTGCTTAACAAGCACTTAATAACTGTTGGTGGTTGAGCCACAGGTGAGGAGTGCACAGTGGCCTGGACCATCTCTGGGCGTGCCGGCTGGCGACCTGGTGAGCGCAGCCCTCTCTGCCACCACGGGCTTCACCCCCACACTTGGACCCCGTCCGCCAGCGCAGACCTCACCCCAGAACTCAGGCTGTCCCCTGTGCACACGGATGGGTCTTCCCAGCACGTGGGGCCGGTGGTTAGTTCTGTGGCAGGCACGTGTGGTCGGCTGGCACCAGAAGGTGAATTGAACTTTGGTAAAGTATGGACTGATTTTGCCACGTGAAGTTGCAATCACACGATGATAAATTGAGATTGTGCTGTTGGTCTGGACCTCTGGGCAGGGCAGCTCCACACGTGCTCAAGGCTCCTGGCTCGGTTGCCGGCCACGGCCAGGGCCTCTGTCCCCGCTTGGCAGCGGGACAGGCTGGCATGGGCTCCCACCAGCAAGCGCGCAAGCCCGTGCCTGGCGCCGTGGGTATGATGCTGACGCTCCCAGAGAGGACACCAGGCAGGAGGAAGTGGTCCTGTAAGATTAGATTGTCTGCTGCGAAGCTGACTCATCAGCAGCTCTGATGGTTTTCACTGTTGAAATTGTTCACAAAATTCGGTTTCTTCGCTTTTGCACCTGAGGAGGTAAAAGTTCAGGGCTTACACAGGGGCTGTCATTGACTGTTTGGATAACTTGATGGCCTGGGACAAGAGACTCATCCCCCCCCAAGCCTCGGTGTCCTCATCTGTAAAGCGGTGCAGACCCAGCTTCCTTTCTGGGCTGACGGAAACCTCGCAAAGTGCCGGATAAGAGTGTCCGGCCTTAGGACCTGCACGCGCCTGACCCACACACCTGGGCTTCAGAAGCAGTGGCCTCAGTCCTTGTTTTAATTGACAGGTGAATTAGGGACGAGGACTGGGGGTTTATGTAGAGAACTGTTTTATACTTTAAAAAGCAGGTGGACGCCGGGTCTGCGGCCCCCTCTGAGCAGGACATCTCTCACTCGCTCCAGAGAGAGGGCTGGCCACCCGGCAGCATCACACAGGCCTGTCCCCGCAGTGTGTGCAGGTCGAGACTGCTTTCAGCAGGAAATGAGCTCAGGTGGAGCCACTGGCCTCTGCCGCATAGAGTTAGTGCAGCTCCGTGTCCTGGTCAGCTCCCGTTTCGTGGTCTTCATGGTGGTGGTGGTGGTTCTCGTCACTGTGCTGTCGTCCTGGTGTCTTTCCTGCTCTGTTCTTCCTCTGTGCAGAGGTGTGTGTCCATCGGCGTAAGCCCTGGAGCACCTGTTAGGTCCTGTCCTAGCCGACGGGTGCTCGGGACACTGGGCTGTGGGCCGCAGACTTGAGACAGACTCTGAGCCGCCGAGGGCTCTTGAGAACATCGAGAGCTGAGGGCACCGAGAACCTGGTGGGTGGCAAAGCTGGGACTGGATCCCTCCTCTCTGACCCTTGGTCAGCATTGCTTTTGCTACGAAAACAGGTGTTTCTGCAGGGCGCCGTGCCTGAGACAGAGTTTACTGTGGCTCAGTGAGCGGCGGCGTGCTGGTGTCTGTCCGGCAGGCGCCTCCTGCAGCGGGAGGCTTTGCCGTGGGCAGCCTCCATGACGCAGGCACAAAGGCCAGGGGCTCATGCACGACACCGTGCCATGCGTCTGTCAGAGGCGAGGCTGGGACAGAAGAAAGCAGTAGGCGGCCCCTGCGGGAGGGGAGGGGCCGCCGCAGGGAGCAGGCATCCCTGTCTTCAGGGTGCTGGCCCAGGAATGGCTGACACCCCCCACTCACCTTCCCTTGGAGAGAGCTGGTCTAGGGGGTGCCCACAAGCACACAGGCTGCTGCGAAGGGCTGTTGAGCCGTGGCCCTCGCCGAAGAGATGGTTTTGGCAAAAGCGGCAGGCACTCCAGCGAGAGAGCCGGCCTGGAGGCTGAGGAAGAGGGACCTGGGTAAAGGAAGACCTGGTGCTCTTAGTGGACCTCAGACGTGTTGGCCAGTGGAGAGGGTGGAAAGGGTTGCTGAATTCTGTGGCCGTGGCGAACCGTTGGTGTTCAGAGGGGGCACGTGGTGCGGTTAGCAGCGCCATGAGGAGCACCAGTCGGCAGCAGCCCGTGGGGGCTTGGAGTGAGGTGGCCACGAGCCTGGAGGACAGCAGTGATGATGATGGTAGTAACTGCACTTACTCCTGGGCCCATGGCGTGTGCACTGGCCGGAGCGCGTCACCCAGGCTGACCGACCGCTCTCCCCACAATCCCGTTTGGCAGCCGAGGTGCCACCATGCTTCACAAAGGAGGGACCTGGTTTAGAGACACGGAGTCCCTCCCTGGGGGCACACAGCCAGCCAGGCCGGGCCCCGGGAAGTGAACGTTCAGACATGCTGTCGACGAGGGAGCATTGTAACCTCGGGCAGAAGCAGGCAGGCTGGAGCTGCGAGCTGGCCTTGAGTGCAGCCAGGCTGGGCGTGAGACGAACTGAGCCTCAGAGTGGGGCAGGGCCTGTGGGTGGCGGGAGATGTGCATTTGGAGGGAGGCAGGCAGGAGGGCGAGGCTGGAGCTGGGCCGTGCGCGGAGGATGGCAGGCGATTGGGGCACCTCGGGAGCCCTTTCCTCCGAGGACATCCAAAACTAGGCATCCGCGTGCTTGATACTTAAGGGCGCGCCTGCCAGCTCTGCTGCGCTCGCTGGAGACCCTCTCCTCTGCTGCCCGTCCCTTGATGTGCGCGCTCCAGCTGGAAGCGTGGTGAGCGCCGTGACCCGGTGTCCACTCTGCGCGTAGTACTGAGTGATCCCGGCTGAGGGCGGCCTGCTCCTCTGAAGACTCGAGCGTACTCCTTCCGAGGCTTTCCCGGCACCTTCCACCTTCCAGGACGGTCTCTGCAGACAGTGGAGGCACTGTGCTCACTCCTGTTTGTCCATCCAGCAGGGAGGAGGGGCGCTCCCAACAGGTGGGCGAGCCCCCTTGTTGTGCCTCCCGTGCTTCCTCGGGAAGGGGCGCTAAGAGTTGACAAAATCAAACCACTGCCCTCTGTGAAGTCCAGATTTATTCTCTCACCTTGGAAGTGGTCACGTCTGTCTTCAGTTTCAGCGTCCCAGCTCTCTGGCTTCTCGCTTCACATCTCGGGCTTTCTCTCCTCTTCCTTGCTGATCTGTTCCTCGGGTAGGTGACATTTAGTGCTGTTTGTATTTCGGAGTGCATTCAGATCCATTTGTGGTTAGACGCTGCTCAAGCAGCCAGCGCGAGATTTATTGACACAAAGCGGGGTTGATGTGGACGGAGTGCTTGGGAGGGGGAAGGAGGAGTCATGTCTCTCGGTTCTTTTCTGTTTCCAGTTGACAAGACATGACATTTATTTTTAAATTGTGCTCAGAGCTCTGTGACTTCTGCAGAACTCCAAGCAAGATTTCATTTTTGAATTATGGTAAGGACGGGGATAATGGTCAGTACTTCTGAGGGCCACTCTCTAGTCCCTGTCAGTCGATGAACTTCACATCTAGATTCATAATCAGATACCTTGGTTCGGGTAATTTATCCAAGTGGATTTGTGACTTAAAAAGAAAAATTCTCTTCCTGGCCTATTAATTTGATATTTATGTTTCTAAGTAGTCAGCAAAGTTATTAACTGTTCTTTAGCCGATTGTATAAGCTTAAAGTAGTGAAAAGTGGTTCTTTCGCGTAATTATTTCGGGATGGTTCTGTGCCGGTCCCTGAGCTAGGCCCCAGGCTTAGAGGAGGTCGGGGCTCCTGCCTTCACCAAGCTCGGTGTATCGGAAAAGTAATGTGGGCGAGAACCAGGAGACTGTGCAGCCCACGCGGTCGTCTGCTCCAGGAGAGCCCATGGGGGGTCAGCTCCCAAACAGAAGATTCTGGTAGCCACCATCCGTTTGCTTTCTCGCTCATCTTTGAGATGCTTCTAAAGTCACCCTGTTCTGACCACGGAGAAGCACTTGATTTGCGGCTCACGGGTCTTGTCACTTCCACAGAGTCGGGACAAGGACAGAGGTGAGACCCTCTCCTCATGTTAACCTCGTGGAGTTTGAGGGGAAAACCTCCGTTTACCTTTGCTGTCTGCTAGACATGGCCCAGGTTCAAGATAAGATCCAGATCTTACATTTGTGTCTAAAAATAGGGCACTTTTTTGCTTGTTTCACTTTTACAAGCACATTTTACAAATTTTGATTTTCATGTTTTCTGAAGAGGAGGTGTATTCCCACAGTACAGAACTCAAAGGGTATGCAATCCTCAGTCTTTTCTCTTTCTTCCCGGCTTCCCTCCCTGCTAATCTGTTTCTGGTCTCTCGTACAGGAAGGTACAAAGATCAAGTGTCCTTTCCACTCTGACTTCCATTTCTCCAGAGAGAGCCGTGCTTGGCGTCATGTTTTCATGCACACTTTCAGAAAGCTTGTGTGCACGCAGAGGTGTGCACAGAGCATCAGGCTGCCCTGCGTCTTCGCTCCCTGGCTGCAGACCCAAACCCACACAACAAAATCACGCTTTATGTGGGGGTAAAAAGGTAGCTTTTCTGGGCAGCTGAGTTTCTTGACTGTGTCTAATACAGAAAATAATCCAAAGGATTATAGATGGAATTGTGCTGTAGCGTGTGGGTGTCTCATTTCAAGTAGCGAGCGTAAATAACGGCTTCCATTTGCTGGCAAAGCGTGTCTCTGAGCGACGCTGTCAGCGTTGTGCTGAAGCTTGACGTGGGCCAGGCCCAGGCGAGATGGTCTGTGCACCGCACTCTGCGGACTGGCTGGGACTCGGGCGTTCTGGCTGGTGGCAGAGCTGGGGATGCCTAACCTGTGAGCAGCTTTCTGTTTATCAACACTCAGCTTTTGACTTGAGCAGAGCCAAGTTGGAAATGAATGGATAGGATATTTTGAAATACTCTGGTGTTGCGAAATATGAAACTTTGCAAGTTCTTTGTTTCTGTCTGTAACTGACTGATAGGAGCTGGGTCTGGCCGAGCAGCTTCGCGGGGCATACATACTGGTAAGTCGTGCGTCCTTGGACTGCTCACAGCCAGGCGCTCCACCAAAAAGAGTGCTCCTGCCCACAGCCAGTTCTTTGAAGATAAAGAAATGGAAGCAAGGGGCGCCTGGGTGGCTCAGTCGTTAAGCGTCTGCCTTCGGCTCAGGTCATGATCCCAGGGTCCTGGGATCGAGCCCCGCATCGGGCTCCCTGCTCAGCGGAGAGCTTGCTTCTCCCTCTCCCTCTGCAAAAACAAGCCTGTTCACAGGCTAGGAGTTGCCAGACTTCAGCCTAGACCCCGCCACCTGGAATCTGTCATTAAAGGACGGGCAAGATAGGGTGCCTCTCTTGAGGTGTGTGGGAAGCCGTGTTCGTGTCTGAGTGGTGTTCTGACATTCCCCAGTGGAACCCGCGGCCGTGGCTGTCCACGTCGTAAGAATGCACAGACACATGCCAGTCTGCCTCCCCAAGAGCGCCCACGCGTCCCTGCGGCAGCCCTGCGGGCTCAGGCCAGGCACACGTGTGGGGAAGGCATACGGTGCAGATGGAGCCAGGCCTCCAGCAGCCCGTGAGCAGAGCGCCAGACCCCACTCTACAGACTCAGAGCTGGCTTACAAAGGTGAGGCATGACAGCGTTGGCGCGTTTTGATTTTTTTTTTTTGATTAATGAAAGTTACAACTGGTTGTCGGTTTGTGTCTGGTTTTTGAGATGACGCAGCTCCCTGGGTGAGAGGGAGGTGTGTGCTCTGTGGGGCACACGTGCTGGGACCGGGCCCTGCGGCACCCCCACCCGACTCCCCCCACCCGCCGGCGCCCCGCAGTGTCGCTCTGGGTGCCTGTCTCTTCATCTGTAACAAGGAGAGTGTGAGCCGGACTCTAAGTCCTGTTAATTCTGAAATGTTGATACGTCACTCCGGCCTTAGCTTTAGCATGCTAGCCCACGTTCCCTTTTGGAGTCACTGGTATTTTCCCAGAGCGTGAAGAGCCCAGCCCTTGAGTCGGTAACGTGTTTGAGTTCTGCTCTCGGCTGTGCTGAGGGCTGTCAGATTATTTTTTCGGTTGTAAAAGCAGTAGAACATTAAGCCTTCTCACCTTCTCACCTCCTCTTCCTGATAAATGTGTACATTTATCTGTTTGGTGTGGATGAACTGGCCATAAGTTTTTTTATCTCCCTACGCGGTACTTCCGTTTTGAAATAAAGGAGTGTGGATGCTCCTGCGTGCATCACAGTCCAGAGCAGGGTGTGGGTTGCTGCCCGGGGGGGACCCTGTCATCAGTGTGACTTTCCCCAGGGGTTCCCAGCTCCCGCAGCACACTTTTTATCTTGAAATAATACACAGGAAGCCGTGACTCCATTCGGAGAGGTCTCCTGTGTGCATCACCCAGTTGCCGCTCCCCGTTAGACCTTCTGCAGCCGCAGGACAGCGTCAGAGCCGGGAAGCTGACACACTATGGGGCATGCTTCTGTCATGTGACTGCCGCCTCCACCGAAACACACGACCGTCCAGCCCCTGCACAGTCCTCCCCGGTGCTGCGCCTGGAGCCACACCTAGCTCACGCCCGGCCCCTGCAGCCACGCGTCTGCTCTCCTGCTCTGTAGTTTGGGATTTGGGGTTTGCTGTTTATCAGCACCGCATCGCACCTTCCGTGCAGGTGTCTCCTGCCCCAGCAGCCCGTGGCCTCTGCGGCCGAGGTGACCGGGCCCTGCCAGGCGGCCTCCTCCCTCTGTTTAACCCTCGCCCACGGAGGGACATCTGCCTGGCCCAGTTTGGGGGCTGTTACCCATAAAGCTGCTGTGAACAGTGATGTTCAGGTTTCGAGGGGACGGGAGCTTCATTTCTCAGTGAAAATGCCCAGGAGAGTCATTGCAAAGTTGTACCATCAGCACATCTTTGGGTGAAGACACTGCCCACTTAGGATCCACGGCACTGCGCCCCCATCCGTTCGCACCTCTGCTGCGGGAGACTCCATTTCTCCCTGTCCTGCCAGCATCTGGGGGGCCCTGGTTCTGACCGTAGCCTTTTGGCCAGGGTCACGGCAACGGCTTGGCAGGGTCTTTCACTTGGCGTTCTCTGCCAGCCAGGGGCGGTGTTCATCTCCTGAGGCTCATCCACTGTCTGTGGAACCCCCTCACCGACGTGTCTCCTCGTGCTTCCTGTCTGCATTCTCACCCAGTGATTTGGTTTCTGCTGTTGAGTTTTGAGTGGTGTTGACGCCGTCTAGGTGTGAGCCTCTGCCCGGCGTGTGGTGGCGGGCCTGCGGGCCAGCCTGCTAGCCTCTCGTCCCCTGACTGGCACGCACGGAGGGTTTTCCTGTTGGTGAAGTCCAGTTTGTTGGTATTTTTTCTCTTTTATGGACCATGCTTTTGGTGTTGTGTCTAGGAACTCTGAACCATTAATTAAAATAAATAAATAAAATTAAAAATTAAAAAAAGAACTCTGCACCAAGCTCTAGCTCCCAAAGTCTTTTTGAAATTTGAATTTCTCCCCCCGTAGAGAATGCATCATTCCTGCTGACTGCTTTCAAGACATAACGAAAAGGTCTTCAGTGTTCAGAAGGTGGGTATGGGTTTCTTTGCATTTACCAGCTTAGGATTCATTCACGTTCTTGAATCTGTAGGTTTACCTCTTCTGCCAGATTTGGGGAACTTTTTAGCCATTCTTTGTTCCCCATCCTCCCACGTGCTGGTCTCCTTCTGGGGCTTGGGTGACGTGGATGTCGAAAGTCCCATGCGTCCTGAGCGTTTCTGTCCGTCCTCTGCTTCCGCGTGTCTGTAATTGCTTGTTGGAGTGTCCATGGTGGGCACTCTACAACCCCTGTGGCATGATCCTGACGTCACCGTCGTCCTGTTGGCAGCTGTTCTCATTTCGTTTGAGATCTTCTGGTAGGACAAGTCGTTTTTTAATTGAAACCTGGACATTTGGGGTATAATGTTTAAAGACGTTGGATCTTATTTAAATCCTGTGTTTCATCAGTTCTCCTCTGATACCACTCTGGTGGGCGAAGTGGACACACCCCTCGTTCCTTTCTTCCCACGTGGCCTCCATGGGCCCTGAGGGTGTGCCCAGTGCACATGCTTCGTTCCCACCCCGGGTCAGCCTGCCTCTCGCTCTCTGCATGGCCCATTGTCCCCGAGTCCTCAGGGGGAATGACCTGTTCCCTAGACTCTCCCTCAGTGGGAACAGTGTGAATCCCCATCCACAGTGGGGACGGCCTGGGTCCCTGGCCCTCAGTGCACGTGGCGTGTTTTGCAGGGACTTGTTTCCACCGTGGGTCTGTGGCTGCCTCTCGGGCCTCAGCAGCACAGGGCCCGTGTGTCTCCAGCCTCCCTCTCTGTGTGCAGTGCCCTGTCTTCCTTGTCACCTGGCTCAGTGTCCCTCCTCCCTTGATAGCCACGTGCTTCCTTCGAATCAGACAGATGCCATGTAGACTTGTATAAACTATATGGTGCATCTTCATGTTCAGGTGGGTCTTACGTTTCTCCGTGGTGTATCTCTGTGAGTCATCATTCGTATGTGAGATTGTACGTAACTGTCTGCCGTGAGCACACTCCTGCCCAGATCTAGCTGTGGTTGATCACGAAGCAGCGAAGACTCATGCGGGGTCCTGGGCCTTGTGGGGCCTTGCACCGTGTGCTACACTCGAAGCGCATGGAAACCCCCCCAGAATTCCCCAGCCGGCCCCTGTGGCCTTGTGGCCTGTGGTGGTGATGTGACGCCCTCCCTCCCCCATGGCATTCCCTGTGACAACCAGACCTATCTCCTCTAGGGAGGCGGTGTTCTAGAAAATGGCCTGAATCCTAATCTTGAGATGACGCAGTCATTAAGAATTTTCAGCTTTGAGAGTCAGAGTCATTCCAGCCCTCCAGCCATGAGAATCCTGGGCTGACAGCTCAGAAGCGGCTTCCTTCTGTTCCGTTTCGGCGAGCGTTGCCGTTCCTCCTGCGTGTCAGGCCCCGGGATACCACAGTGAGCAGGAAAGGCCTGGCCCCGGGCCCCCACCCCTGTGGTCACAGAGCGCAGCACGCCCCGTGAGGACAAGATTGAAGGGCAGCAGAGGGAGGGTGTGGGGTCACTGTGCCCTGGGACAGAGGTGTCCTTGCTGAGCATGGCCACCATGCCGAGGGCCTGCGTCAGGCAGAGGTGGGTGCGGGCATTCCTGGCAGGGCAGCTGACGGACAGAGGGCACATCGGGGAGGCTGGCGGGGCCAGTCCTGTGGGGCTCCCAGTTTGCGTTTTCTTCCAAGAGCTGTGGATGGTTTCTGAGGAAGGACCTGATTCGATGTGAGTCTTCATGAAGCGCATCCTGCTGGCATGCAGAGAGCAGAGGACAGGATGGAGTGGGCACAGGAGCCCTGGAGGCTGTCCAGCCGCCCACGGAGCAGGGTCAGCGGGGTGCGGGAGGAGCCGAGTTTAGTGATGAGAGATGTTAACCCCGGCCAGGCTTGCACGCTCCAGCCCGGCAGCTGACGAATGTATGAGTTTTGGTGGAACTTAATACTATTTTAATTGTTAACTGAAAAATAGCCCGGAAATACTTAAACTTGCCCTAAATTAAGCCTAAAGAAAAGAAAGCTTGCTCACTGCCAACTTAGAACTGTTGTGAGCAGCTGTCGCAGGATGGCTTTCTTCCTCGAGTGGCATGTTGCCGGCAAACCTAGAAACATCGGTGTTTCCTCTTGCTTTGATTGGTGATCCCCGCTCAAGATAATAAACGTGACTGCGTTTAGGAGGCGCGACAACAGTAGCTCACCTTGGACGGCGTGGAAGACATCAGTTAGGTGATCCCCTAGGTTTTCAGCAAAGGAGCACAGGAAGACTGTGGGACAAATAAAACCGGGAAAACGAGAGACGTCCATACTGTTTTCATCTCAGAATTGGACTTGAATTTCAGTGCAGCCCGTGTCCTGCAAGAGCTGGGCGCAGGCCCCCCTCTCCCAGGGGAGGTGAGCGAGCTGTGAGCAGAGCGGCTGCCCTGCGTCCCCGGGGGAGGCCCCACCTCGCCCACGGAGACCTTGCTGAAGAGGCCTGCGGTGAGGTGGGGGTCGAGTCCTGCCCCGACCGACTAGTCAAGGGAGTTGGGGTGTGTGCCCTTCCCCTGCCACCTTCCCGAGTGTCCCCGCTCCGGTGACCGTTCATGCTCTCCTGTTCTAGTAACTCTCCAGGGTGGTGCCTGATTCTCATTTTAGCCTCTGATGTGTGTTGGCAGTAGTTCCTTAGCTGAAGGAGTGTTCTGTGGGTAGGTTTTCCGTGACATCTTAGCCAGAGGATGTCTGGAGCCCCCGTTGGTGACAGTGCCGGCCACGTGGGGTGCTGCTGTGATCTGGGTGCAGCAGACATGGTGTCCTGAGGGGCTGCAGAGACGGCCTAGGGCTCGCTTGTTACACGGCAGTACTCTCTTGTGCATGTTGTGGGAGGTTTTCAGTGGCCTTTCTCTCAGAAATGTGATCTGCAAGAATGTTATGGAAACACGATGGGCAGGCAGTGAAGCCGAGAGGGCAAGACCGTGTCCCAGCCCTCTGCTCTGTCCCCGCTCCTTCCCCTTTCTCCCTTGGTTTGGGTCCAGCTCCCAAAGAGCCAGGTCTTGCCCAGGAGCCTTGTATGTAGAGCTGTCTGTTGAAGGTGTGTGGCCAAAAGTACACAGTCCCCCATGGAGAGCCCCCAGAAGAGGTGGCAGGCGCCCTTGGACGCTGCCATCCCAACAAGAGCCTTTTTCAGCCTCGTGGTCCTAACTAACACGTGCTCTCTCCGAGCCTGGATCCTTCATCTGTCAAAGTGAGGAGCACAGCGGATCCGTCTTAGACGATGCTGTGGAAGTCAGCGATCCGGTGCTCAGAAGTGCACCCCATTCCCACAGGACATCGGTGCTGCTCCCCCAAAGTCACAGAGGCAGTAAATGTAGCCCAAGATGGTCAACATCGCCTGAAAACATGGGCTTAACTTGTCTTCTCGAAGCTGTTTTGCTTTGTTTTGAATGTGCTAAGCTGACTTCTTTCGAGGAACGTCTTTGGATGACGTTGCTGGTGAGAAGCATACTGAACACGCAGATAGAGCCCATGCCGCTCCGTGCCCAGCAGGCCTGCCCCTCCCCAGCTGATGCGCATGGTGCCCTGTTGCTATGGTGGGATCACCCTGGCTACAGCGTGAAGAGGGGGTTCTTACAGGAACCGGGAAGCATTTTCTTCCTCTTGTCCTCTCTTTCAGGCACATACTGTTCAAAGTAATCACCATTAACTTTTAAGAAACATAAGTGACCTGGCGTTTTCTGCTTCTTAGGTTTTCTGGGGCCATTGGCATTTTGGGTCCTTGATTGGTGTGTGTTAAAGTCCTACTGGCGTATTGCCAGACGAGCTCCCTGCTGTGCACTGGACTGTTTTTGAAACTCGGCCCGCCCTTCTGGGATCCACCATACAGACAGTAGTTCAGCTTTCTCTTCAGTAGGGAGCCCTGGCTTATTTTCCTTTCTAAAACCAAGCAGTTTTGTTTAATCCAAGATGTGTAAAGGATAAGAGGTTTGCACCTTGCTGTGTGTGTGTGTGTGTGTGTGTGTGTGTGTGTGTGTGTGTGTTCGGGGTAGTTCTCCTGCCTCTATCACAGACTGCAGTTGAGGCCCAGCTTGGCTCAGCAAATATCAAGCCTGCTTTTGTTTTTCTGTCCCACCATTCTTACCAAGAGGCTTTTATTTTCAAGGTAACCTCCCTGTCCAGGATGGTTGCTGGTGCACCGGCCATCACTGTTTCATCCTAGGCAAGAAGTGGTGGAAGAGATGGGCAGTTCACGCTCACTTGGTAGCTGTCTATCCGCCTCTTCGGGGACTTTCTGCATGGCTGCCCATGAGGTTCCATTTGCTTTTCATTGGTCAGCTCCCACTGCAGAGACAGCTGGGAAATAGTCTTTTAGCTGGGGCATGGGCACGGAGGAAAAAGTGGGGGGAGGAAGAAAGGAAGTGGGTTCAGGTGGGCGCCCCACCTTGTGCACTTGCTCCAGCAGGAGCTGGCCCGGGCCCACCATCCTATGCACCCCCGCCACCCAGCGCACCCCTTCACCTCGCAGACCCCGCGGAACCCCCTTCACCAGCCTTGCCTGTGTGGGCTCCTTCTGTGACTCGGCTCCATGCCGTTTAAGGCTGCTGGGAGGTGGGGGCTGCTGCTTGTGGGTAACAGTCATGAGCTTCTCCTCTCGCGAGAACCCCCAGAGGACGTCACCCCTGTTTCCCTTTTGCTGCAGCAGAGGATAGAAGAGGGCTTGCGAGAGCTCCATCGATCAACTGGAGGGTGCTGCTCTGTACGGTTTCAGCGTGGTGCCCCTTCCGATAGGTTCCACGGCTGTGCCTGAAGTGAAACCCAGCTTGGGGTAACTTCAGGAGGGCAGGAGAGCGCTTTCCCTTTCGCTCTGGGGCCATGCAGCTGGCGCCTGCGCCTCCCGGCCCGCCTGCCCGCTCGGGGTGTGCAGGTGCGCGGTGCGCCGGGAGTGGGCCTGGACGGGCCTGGACGGGGTTTTTTGTTGTTGTTTTTTTTAAGATTTTATTTATTGGACAGAGAGAGACACAGTGAGAGAGGGAACACGAGCAGGGGGAGTGGGAGAGGGAGAAGCAGGCTTCCCGCTGAGCAGGGAGCCCGACGTGGGGCTCGATCCCAGGACCCTGGGATCATGACCTGAGCGGAAGGCTGACGCTTAACGACTGAGCCACCCAGGCGCCCTGGGCCTGGACGTATTGTGCAGAGTTCTCGAGCTGCGTCCACTGTGACAGCTTCCCAGGCCCACCCGTGGGCTTACAGTTCTTCGGGAAAGTGGCTGGACGCCAGCACGGTTCCCAGAGAGCAGGGGCAGAGCCGCACTTGCCCGCCGGCGGCCCCCCCTCTCCCGTTCAGCAGGGCTGGCTCCCAGCAGGTTTTGCCTTGTGCCTGGTCGCATTTTCCAAATTAGGAAAGTGAGCTGAGCTTGGCCTTGGTAAAGCAAGGATGTGATTTCTCGGAGCATTCAGACACCGTCCCTGTTGTGTTTTGACAAATGGAACCTTAAAAAAACACCCCAGCAAGGACGATTTACTCTTTGTGGAGGAGAACTGGAGGTTTCTCTTTGCGGGTTCTCTCTCGAGCTTTGCTGCTGTCTTTGGGTTTATCAAAACGGAAGGTCTTGAAGCCTAACTTGATTTGGGCAGCGATGCAGTGTGGGGTGGGTGGCAGGCGGCCTCGGGGGTTTGCCTGGAACATTGCTGTTCTCGGCAAGCTCACGCTTCCCTGTAGAAGGACACGCCTTGCCGCAGACCTTCTTCCGTTGGGCGCTGTGGCGGGGACGCCGTCTGGCAGGCCCCCCTCCCAGGCTCTGCCTTCAGCTTCTGAAAGCATGTCCTCTGCCAAGTTGAACAAAATTGAACTTGGGCCTCTTTGACAGAAGTTTCCAGAATCCAGAAGATAAACAGGCAGAGCTGATTTCTGTTTTGTTTTCTCTTTCTCTGCCCCTTGTACAGTTCAACAGCTGCTTTGTCCCAAAGTCTTTCCTTTCCGCCCCCATTTTATCGGGGTGGTAACATAGCAGCCTTCTCAGTGCTATCCTCAGAGTACACATATTTAAATAAAACTAGTGTCCAGAAAAGTGGGGTGTTGTGGTTAGTGTATCTAGAGCCTTCGGTGTGTGGTTCCCTGGCACACTCACTAACAGCAGATACTAGGGTTTTTTTTTTTAAAGATTTTACTTATTTATTTGACAGAGAGAGAGATCACAAGCAGGCAAACAAGCAGGCAGAGGGAGAGGGAGAAGCAGACTCTCCGCGGAGCAGGGAGCCCGATGTGGGGCTCAATCCCAGGACCCCAAGATCATGACCTGAGCCCAAATGAAGAGTCAGGTGCTTAACTGACTGAGCCACCCAGGTGCCTCTTAGTTTTTAACTATTAGTGCATTATTATTGAATTTTGTGTTAAGGTTTAGGCAAAAGATCTTTGATTTTTGCAAATTATTCTTACATGGAACATCTCTCCTTCAGTGCCATGTCCCGGTGGCTGGCAGAGTCCTACCTGACCCGTCCAAAATTCCTAATGTCACCTGGATGTCGTCCCCCGTGGGGTGGGGGCCCGTGACCTGAGGAAGGGCAAAGAATTTTGAAGGGTAAACGTGACCATTACTTACTGGGTGGTCACTTCTCTTTCTGTCGCACCGGACTCTTTCCTGGGGCTCCCGGTGGCTTGCTCCCTTGCCCGAGTGCCCAGTGCTTCAGGAGAGGAGGGGACGTTCAGACGGGGCCATCCGGGCCCCCGTCCCTCGATCAGGTGGCTGTTACAACAGGCAGGTACCAGTCGCTGCACAGACCACTCCCCCCCATTTCAGTGACACCCTGCCCCTGGCAGCCTGACCCGAGGACCGCCAGGCTCTGCAGGTGGAATGTCTCCAGCCTGCCGGGCGGTGCTCCGGGCCACCACCAACACGGCCATCCCCACCTGAGCCTCTTTAAAAAGCGTGGACGTGGATGGCATCGGCCGAGTCCGCGGCTCCCGGGCCTCCACGAGCGATGGAGCGATGGCCCTCCCTCGCCCGCCGAACGTTCTCGGATTCTTTAGCCGATTGACTGTACTAAACACAGTGAAGGTGTACTGCGAGGTGAACCTCTAGTCCTTTCTCTCTGGCGACTGCGCGGCACTCCTCTTAGAACATACCTCCTCTTGCCTCCTACCCATACGCTGGTTTCTACACCCTCACCTCTTGATAGACTTTCAGTTCCAGAATAGGTCGTGGTGACCTTGTCGTGGGCTCCGACACGCACACGCTCCGTGTGCCAGGAGGGCAGAGCGGCCACGATGGGGACCCTACACCCTCAGGAGCTGGCAGGGTGGTAAGCAACCCTGAGCCGGGCCCTTTCCTCGCATCCCAGGGTCTTCAGCAGTTTCCCAAACGTGCCCAAGAATGAGGCTTTTGGGGGGGAAGAGTCTCCCGCCCACGGAGAGCACAGATTCTGGGGCTCTCCCCCACGCAGATGACACAGTCACACTGTGGAAGTCACCACGGATCCTGCGAGTGATACTGTCGAAACGACCACATACTCTTGAGTAACGCCGTAGATGTGAGCAGGAGTCCTCTGAGTGAAACTATAGAGACGACCCGAATCCCCTGTAGCTGGATTTGGTCGGAATCTCCTAGGGACAGGATGTTGCTCCTGAGAAAGGGGGTGAAATGAAATGGTTCTGAATGGACCAGGAACCCCAGGGCGTGCCTCCTCGGCCACCTCCTGCAGAGGGGTGCCCGGGACTGCCGCGAGCCCCACTTCGCAGGCCGTGCGAGGCGAAGGCATGTCATCGCGACTGCACCCAGCTGGTCTGCAGGGGTCTCCCTTGCCGTCTCTACTCGGGGGCTCCTCAGATGGGGGCTGAACTTCCATTTTTACCAAGGAGCCCCGGCTTTGACCAGGCCTTTGGCTGCATTTCTGACAGTGTTTTAGCGTTTGTAGCAGAGGGGCTTGAGTATCCTGCAGTCTTTTTTCTTTTTTTTTCCCCCATAAAAGTAGTTTTGGCCTGATTGTAAAAATGTTTACTTTTTAAAAAACAGATCGTAGGAAAACACGTGAAGAAGAAAGCAGGGCGCCTGGGTGGCTCAGTGGTTGGGCGTCTGCCTTCGGCTCAGGTCATGGTCCCAGGGTCCTGGGATCGAGCCCCGCATCAGGCTCTCTGCTCGGCGGGAAGCCTGCTTCTCCCTCTCCCACTCCCCATTGGTGCGCTCTGTCTCTCTTGCTCTCTCTCTCTCAAATAAATAAAAATCTTTAAAGAAGAAAACAAAGTTAATTTCTAAACAAGAATTATTTAAGTTGCCACCCCCATGTTGTTGCTGCACTGACCAGAGCTGAGCATGTGCACAGAGCGTGCTCCCCGGCTGCCATGGCTGGCCAAGGTCACAGCCTTGTGAGTCGGCCAGCCCAGGAAAGCAAGGCTGAGGGGTCGGTTCGAAGGTGGAGTGAGCTGACGAGTGGTCAGGATCACAGCCTCGGTTCGTGGAGGAGGGACGAAGAGCAGGCAGAGAAGGTTGGGTTTTGAGGTTTTGTTGGGGTGTCAGGACCAACAGAGCCAGAGCCTGGTCAGGGGCAGTGGTCATCCTGCCTTCCTGAAGCCTCGGCCATCTGCTTCCCTTTGCTCTTCCTGGTTCGAGCTTGTATTTTGATTCCTGCCCTATTGGTCTGCCTGTGATTCGCCCCCCCTCCACCGATGGCCCCTAGCTTCACCATGAGGGTGGTCCCCACGGCCTGACGAGCCCCTGTGGCTGCAGCCTCCCTCCTGCAGTTTTGGCTCTTCTAGCAAAATGTATTAAGTTGTTAGTAAAAATAGGTGCTTTAGGCTAAAAAAAAAGGTTGTCAGAATCCCTTGATTTGGGGATTGTGTATGTAAAAGTTTTTCAGAACCTTTTCCTGAACAGTCTTCTTTTTCTTCTGAGTTCTTATGGAAGTCAGAGCTTCTAGCTCCTCTGGCTTTCTAATTGCAGACCTAGGTATGTGGGAACCGCTTGGGCCGGCCGAGGAATGCTGCCTCCTTGCCTCGGCCTGGAACGCGGTGCTGGAGCAGGGCAGGCAGGGAGAGGCCGGGCTGGAGGGGCCCTGCAGGTTGTCTGTGGAGTCGTGTTCCATGGGCCTCCCAGCCTTGCCTTCAGACCTAGAGGCCCGGCCGTGTTTCCACCTTTCTCCACCCAGGTCTGGACCCCAGGGCTCCGTGAGGTTTCCGGAAGACCTGTCGTACCTTGCAAAATTCAAAAGGACTCGTTATCAAGTATTTGCTCCTGCCCCCAATTCTTGAATGTTTTATTTCTTAAAGGACATGGTAACAACGCTGGAAGAATATTTTGATAAAAGAGGGGGGTCCTGGAAGGCCACGCCCACCCAAGGCTCTTTCATCCCTCTCTCCCGTCCCCTCTGCTTACGAGAACACCTATGTGCGGTTGGCTGCTCGCTGTGTGCTGGGCTCGCGCTCAGTGTCCTCGCTGCATCTGGGCTTCTGCCACACAGAGACCTCCCAGGTCCCCCCTCACCACACCATCCCCACAGCCCATTCTCAAACCAGGCCTGTCTAGTTTCAGATTCCACACCTTTCGCCATGACTCCAAGCCATTTGGTCTCTGCATTTATCACCATCACGCTCCTCTGTGGGGCAGTGCTTCGTGAGCGTGTGGTATGCCTGGATGCTGTGTGTGCTGTTTAAACTGTTCTGTTTAATACTCTGAAGGACCTTGTGAAGTATGCTCTGTAGTTACCCAGTGCTCCTTGATGAGGAAAGCAGGCCGGTGCATGAAGAGATTTGCCCAAAGATGCACGGTGATGAGAAGTATCCTTCTAAATGCCGCAGAATGTTCACCCCTGAATACACACCGTAGTTTGTTCAGCGGTTCTTCCCCATAGGGAGCTCTTTAGCTGTTTACAGTTGGGTTAAAGTTTTAGTTTTGGTAACCGAGGTCAAAGTAACAAGGGTGAAGTTGATTTTTTTTCTGGATGTCATAGTCTTAAACGTAAACTGATACAGCAGTTCTCAGCTCTTTTCTATTACATCGTTGTGTTACCCAATGTCCATTTTATGGCCCACTGTGGCTGCTGCAGCTCCTGCCATCACACCCGCATCCTGGCCATTACGAAGGGGAAGATGTGAAGAAGATGCTCTGTTCCTCCTGAGGGCATGACTGTTTGCATCCCATTGACCAGCACAGCCCCTTGGTGCAGGAGAGGCAGAGAAGCGTTGTCTTTAGATGGACGGCTGTGTGTCCAGCTGAAACTAGATCACTGTAGGAGCAAGAGAGGATGTGTATTCAGGGAACTAGCTGTCTGTCACAGTCTGCCTTTTGGCCACCCACATATTTGTGTCCCTTCTTCCAAAATAAAAACACTCCTCCCCATCATCAAAGGAGGCAGCCCAAGTCCCACTCAGTGACTGCGCCCCATAAAATGCAGGATTTCTGGTGACGAGCACGTCCCTCATCAGGGCATTCCAGGTGGTCCCTCTGTGAAATGCTGAGCCAAGTGGAAGGCAGGGGAAGGCGATCCCAACTCTCAGTTGGCAAAGAGAAGAGCAGGAAGGACGCTCACTGGTCCCCAAAGGGCCAGTCCCTGTGTGTGCATTCTGGAAGGATCCCTGCCAACCAGCCTCCTGGCCTCGTCTGAAGTGGGTCCTAGAGATGATGTGCTTCCTAGCGGCCCATCCCACCTGCTGCAGGAACCATGGCAGGGATCTCTGGCAGTAGGTGTTATTCTTGAAAACTGGTCTTTAATTTACTGTTGCCAGGTGCGGGCCCTCTCTGCCGGTCTCACTTGAGTGGGGGCTTCTTTGAGGCCACCCGAAGCCATAGGCTTGCCAGGCTGGTTCCCATCCTCTAGCCAGATGGCAGCCGCTTGAGAAAGACATGGCACCTCCTTCTGCAACCCGTTGCATCAGGCCACTAAAAGCCACGCAGGCGTCCCCGCACGTCTGGTCCCAGTGGCAGGCTCTGTCCACGCCGGGCCTGCTATCACATGCCGCGAGGGAGGGTGAATGGATTCCAGCCTATAACGTTCATATCCTCACCTCCTAACCAGTGGAGCAGCACCTGGGACCACTCCAGCCGACTTGTAGCAAACACTGGGTTCTCTGATGGTCAGAAAGTGGGGTGGCGTTGGTACGAAGGCCACAGGTCTGGTCGTTGGGTCCCGTGCCTTCTTCCCTGTAGCTTCCTGAGAAGGGCTCCTCCATAGAACTCTTGTTCAGATGTGAACCTCTTGGTCGGAGCCACCAAAGTTTTGTCTTTTCAGGAGACGTTTTCCAGTTTCATCCAGCCTTCCTTCTCGAGTTTTCTTTTCTTTTTTTTTTTTTTAAAGATTTTATTTATTTATTTGACAGAGAGAGACACAGTGAGAGAGGGAACACAAGCAGGGGGAGTGGGAGAGGGAGAAGCAGGCTTCCCGCCGAGCAGGGAGCCCGATGTGGGGCTTGATCCCAGGACCCTGGGATCATGACCTGAGCCGAAGGCAGACGCTTAACGACTGAGCCACCCAGGCGCCCCTCGAGTTTTCTTTTCTTTGTACATCTTATTGTCCAGGTTTCTTGTTTTTCCCTTGAGGTGCCTTTTGGGGCCCTCAGTTCGTAGGCAGCAGATGCCTTACCTTGGGAGACAAGTGGTCTGCCTTCTCTTCTGCTCCGGATCATCTTTCTCTGAGTCCGCCCCCCAAATTGTTTGTTTGGTCCCTGTCTTCCTGTAGGAGATGCTCCCTGAATGTATGTTCTTCCCTGGCTTTCTGTCCACACGTAAGAGCTAGGTGCTCACGCGGACCGCTGTTGTACCTACCGGGATGGTCGGCTGGCTGGTTCCTTGTCCAGTGGGCTTCACCGGGGGGCGGGGGGTGCACAAATGCCCGTCTACAGCCTTCGTCCTGGGCTGTCATCTGCTGGGGGCTGTTGGGAAGGTTGGGGGTGTTGTGGTTGGTATGCAGAATTTCAGGCATCCATTGTCAGTGCGGAATGTCAGTCCCTGGTCATGGTGTGGATGCCCAGGCTCATCCGAGCTGCTGGGATGCAATGAGGCAAGAGAAGGGGTGGCCTGGGGGCCGTGATAGCTCTGGAGGTGAATGCTCTATGGCCTTTTTTTTTTTTTTTTAATTTTTCTGGAAACTTTCACATGGAGTTCTTTCTGTGCCTATTTCTTATGTCTTAAAATGAAGATCATTGTACTTGTATTTACATCAGTAAGGATTAAATGAGCTCTTTTTGTCTCTAACAACGTCCTGGCTAGTAGGGCAGGTGGTGGGATTCCACCTTAAGGACCAGATGGAAGTGAAAGTAAGCGACCACCCCAGTCGCCCCTGAATCCTTTAGGCTCCTTTGTGCCTGAGCAGGGCCAGAACCAGCCTTCTGTGCCATGATCTTTGACCTGCTGCTGAAGAGGGCAGCTTCATGTGGAACCAGGGCATCCGAAATTTGGCCCGATTTCTAGGAGCCTTTGGCTTCCGCGTGGCCCGGGGAGCTGTGCAAGCTGGGGGCAGACCTTGAGCATGGGGGCTGTAGGGCACGAAAATTTTTTCAGAGGAGTTTGAATGACATGTAATTCATGGAGCTCACAACTAACCCACTTAAATTTTCCAGTTAAGTTTTTCGTCAGTTCACAGTTGTGCAGCACCCACCACAGTGGATTTTGGAACGTCTGTGTCACCCCTGAAAGTCAGCCCCCCCCCCCCCCCCCCCCCCCCCTGCCCCACCCCCCAGCTACTCCATCTCTGTACATGAGGGCAAGGATTCTGCAGAGGCATCTGTCCCGGGATGCCTGGGTGGCTCAGTCAGTTAAGCATCTGCCTTCGGCTCAGGTCATGATCCCAGGGTTCTGGAATCGAGGTCTGCATCAGGCTCCTTGCTTAGCGGGGAGCCTGCTTCTCCCTCTGCCTGCCATTCCCCCTGCTTGTGTTCTCTCTCTCTCTGGCAGATGAAGAAATAAAATCTTAAAAAAAAAAAAAAAGGAAGGGCTGTCCCAGGGTGGGCGCTTGCCTGTCAGAGCTGTGCTCCAGACTGGGGTGGGGAGGGCTAGTGCACACGCACGCTCACCTGTAGCCGGGATCCCTGGTGCTGAAGGCAGGCGCGAAGTGTGCGGTTGGGGTCAGGTCGAATGTGAAACACCTCCAAGACGATGGCTTTAATTGCAAAACATGCTCATTAAAACACCAACCAGGGCCCTAAACCGGAATGAAAATACTATAGGGGGAGAAGTAATTGGTGAACCCGGGAGCGCCCTAGGGAGATGTCTGTTTAAAATTAAGTAGCTTCCTGGTGTTTCTCCTCCTAGGTAGGAGACAGTTTGCCTCGGGATAATTTCTAGAAGAGTGAGTCAGGAGCTGCTTTTGAAATAGCTGTTACAGTAAATAATATGAAAATGTTTATTGTTAAACCTTAATTGGAAATGACTCTTACAGCGGGAAGTTGCCCTGTTTGAATAAGTTATAGATGGTGTTCGATTTTGCTACTAATTTGCTAACCCAAATCCCTGATCTACAAAATGTTGTGTTTTGTTTTACTAAAAACTCCATGTGCGTGCACGTTATTATCTGGAATCTTTGTTTTTTGAACTGGAAGGTGCCTAGGAGGTCATCTCTTGTGTTCAGAGCCTGTCCTTTTGTTAGCTAAGAACAGAACTACGGAGGCCGGGACACTAAACTCACTAGCAGTTCTCAGCCCCCCTTCTTCCTACACGCTGTTTCCCTGCGTCTCAGTTCCCACCCCAACACCTCGCCTTCACGGGGAACTCGGAAGCCCTCCCTGGGCGCCTCGTTCTCCTCCCGAGAATCGCCCCACGGTCTGGGAGTGATGCGGCCCTGGGCCAGCCGGGCTGCCTGGAGCCTGGCTTCCCCATCCCCATTCCAAGGATCCTGTGCCAACTCTTGTCTTCCCCCACAACCCTGTTTTTTGACATTCCACTCTGCCTTGTGACCTCTGTCATAGGCCAGAAGCCACACCCTCTTTCTGGTTGCCCCGATGATTGTAGGATGCTGTGATCTCGTGCTCGCGTGAGGGCTTCCACGGTGCGGATGGCACAACTCCAGCTGTGCGCCCTTTCGGCAGGTAGTGGAGTGTAGCTTCTCGTGTCGATCTGCAGCTGCCAAAGGAAGAGACAGATGGTGAAGGACAGAGACACTGCCTTTAAATATTCATAGTTCGTGCTTCTGTATGTAACACTGTGGAACAGGGCTGTGTGCGTGTGCGTGGAGCCCTCGGCCAGATTGCTGGTTCCGAACCCTTTCCTTCCTTCTCTAGTTCGGGGACGGCAGCCATCCTCGGGCATGAGCTGGGACGGATGTTGGCTCTGGAGGCACTGGAGACCTCGGCATTGTAGGAAAATGCGTGATGTAACTTTCTAGCCAAAATACTAATGAAAGAGATTTCTGTTGGGTTGTGGGAAAACTAAGGAAAGTGGAAGCAACATCAAACGTTTTTTAACTGTGGCTCACGAGAGGAAAATTGCAGAATGTCTTTAAATGGCCGCAGGTGGCCTTACACAGAACCCGGGGTGGGGGGGGAGGTTGATGTGGACACGACATGACAGATGTCCCACCCCT